>NC_136957.1:624778-677278 GCF_032717465.1 Coenobita brevimanus
GCTTGACATTCGGTGAGGCTTGATTATGAGATGGGAATGGAGTCTCCTTGGTTACTAGTCAGATCCCGCCCCTCTCCCTCTCTCTCTCTCTCTCTCTCTCTCTCTCTACCCCACTCACTCTTATCTTCCTCGTCAGTGAGTTCCCCTCCACAGGCCTAACTTGGAAATAGTTTTCGAGGTAAAACTGGTAGAGAGAGAGAGAGAGAGAGAGAGAGAGAGAGAGAGAGAGAGAGAGAGAGAGAGAGAGAGAGAGAGAGATTTCGTAAATGTAAGCTGTTTCTCACGCTTCTCTTTCCTATCTAATTCTTCAGCATCTTCTCTCCCTCCCTCCTTTCCTCCCCGCCCTTCTCTCCCTCCCTCCTTTCCTCACCTCCCTTCTCTCCCTCTGTCCTTTCTTCCCCGCCCTTCCCTCCCTCCCTCCTTTCCTCCCCGTCCTTCCCTCCCTCCCTCCTTTCCTCCCCGCCCTGCTCTTCCTCCCTTCTTTCCTCCCTGCCCTTTCCTTCCTCCTTCCTCTCCTCCCCACCCTTCTCTCCCTCCCTCCTTTCCTCCCCGCCCTTTCCTCCCTCCCTCCTTTCCTCCCCGTCCTTCTCTCCCTCCTTTCCTCCCCGCCCTTCTCTCCCTCCCTCCCTCCTTTCCTCCCCGCCCTTCTCTCCCTCCCTCCCTCCTTTCCTCCCTGCCCTTTCCTCCCTCCTTCCTTTCCTTCCCGTCCTTCCTTTCCGCCCTTCCCCCCCTCTCTCCTTCCCTCCCTCCCTCCTTTCCTCCCCGCCCTTCCCTCCCTCCCTCCTTTCTTCCCTGCCTTTTCCTCCATTCTTTCCTCCCTGCCCTTTCCTCCCTTCTTTCCTCCCTGCCCTTTCCTCCCTCCTTTCCTCCCCGCCCTTCCCTCCCTCCCTCCTTTCCTCCCCGCCCTTCATCATTCAAATTCCTTCACTAAACTTCTTATTGCGGACGCCACGCATACCTCGCCCCAAATTCCTCTCTGCCTCTTTCACACCTCTCTCTCTCTCTCTCTCTCTCTCTCTCGGGAGCGTAGAGGCCCGGGGATAGGCTTCTTGGACCAGTCATTTAGGGTGAGTAACCAGCCTCTCTCGTCCCTGAGTGGCAGTATGTGAGCAGTACACCCCAGCCGGCCCTAGAATGCAAGATAGATAGATAGATAGATTAATAGATAGACAGATAGATGGATAGATAGGAGTACAGTATGTGGATGGCTTTTTAAATTGAACTATTAGCTGAGATAGATAGATTAATGGACTGATAGATGGATAGGAAGAAATGTGTGGAGTGTCTTGATTAGGTGTATGGGGAACGGTGCTCTCTCTCTCTCTCTCTCTCTCTCTCTCTCTGTTACCGTGGACGTTTTAATTTCTCTAAAAGGCTTTTCGTATACGCATCCTCGCCCTCCCTCTCTCGCCCTCCACTCTACATGTAAAGCTTCGATTTTTATGCCGATATCGTGGAGAGTTTGCCTTTCACACGCATTGAGTGTGTGTGTGTGTGTGTGTGTGTGTGTTTGTGTGTGTAATTCACCGGGTCGGTCAGGATCACTTGATGGTCGTGATCGTCAGCTTTTACCCTCCCGGAAGGGAGCTGAGAGCTCATATAGTCCGATCTAAGGGCAAGGCTGTGACCTTCACACAAGCACACACCCCTCCCCCTACTCAAGGGGGACAGTAACCACCCACTTCGTCAGTGAAACTTTTCGCAACCCGAGCGAGGCGCGAACTTCCGTCCACCAGTTGGCAAGCAATAACGTTACCACTGCACCAGCGAGCTGTGTGTGTGTGTGTGTGTGTGTGTGTGTGTGTGTGTGTGTGTGTGTGTGTGTGTGTGTGTGTGTGTGTGTGTGCAAATTTTAAGGGTACACATAAATGAGAAAAGTAATCTTGAAGTATAAACACACCCTCAGTAGTTGACTAAATTATACCCAGCAAGGAGATATCATGTAGATGGTTAGTTCTGCACTTTCTAAGGTAAAAATATAGAAGTGATTTTTTTTTCTGTCTTTGTATGCCCACCATGTCATATATAATTAGGGATTTTTTAGTTTCATCATGTAAGTTGATTATTGTTGCAACAGGAGTTAGGGTATAAAAATGTACAAGAAAACATTATTGTGATGAGGATTGATAGATTGAGATGGTTTGGGCATGTGGAGAGGATGGAAGATGACAACTGGTATGGTGAGAGATGTTGATGAAGAGTTGAGAGGAAGGATGGAACTAGAGTGTATTGATGTTGTGATGAGGAGGGGTAGCTTGAGACGGTTTGGGCATGTGGAGAGGATGAAAGATGACAACTGGGTGTGGAGGGTGAGAGGTGTGAACGTTGAGGGTAGAGTCGAGAGGAAGGATCGGACCGAAGTGTATTGGTGTTGTGATAAGGAGGGGTTGACTGAGATGGTTTGGGCATGTGAGGAGGATGGAGGATGGCAGTTGGGTGGGGAATGTGAGAAGTATGAATGTCAGGTAGGGTTGTGAGAGGCAGACTGAAAAAGACCCGGGACGAGGTTATAGAGTGTGACCTCAGGGATAAGGGAGAGAATAGGGAGGCTGCCAGAGATCAAGTAATGTGGAGAGTTGCCATTAGGTGACCAAGGCGAATGTATGCAATCAGGTTGGAGCATTTATAAACAATATGATATGACACAATCTTATTGCACTTGCACTTGCCAGTATGAGGCTTTAAGTGTATTAAGGGGTAAATCTACCAGGCATCGCCCCCTTTTGTGTGTGTGTGTGTGTGTGTGAGAGAGAGAGAGAGAGAGAGAGAGAAAGAGTGCTGAGTCTGTTCCTGAATGTTGTTAAGTCTGATTCCTTTATTTGTTTTGAAAGACACATTAATTCAGTCTATGGTAACATTTTTTTTTCACTCTGTAATATGTAAACTCTCAAATGCAAGAGTTAACCATTACATTCAGTACTTCATGTATGCAACAGGTCAACTCTGGAACTGTCTTTGTATTTCCTACTGTCTGTGATCTTTAGCGTTTTAAATACGGTGTGTCCAGGCATCTTGAAATGATTGGGTCTTGAATATGGCTTCTGTTATTGTGTTTTTATTTTTTCTTGGAGGGAACAATCTTGTGGGCTTGTAGCCTTGTGTTCCTTCTGTGCATTAAAAAAAAAAAAAGTATCACTCTATTGCCAGACGCCTCCAGGGGTGGCCACAAACAAATTGCCTCCATGTCACCCTGTTGTTGTCCCCAAATGATATTGTTCTTGATGCCACCAAATACGTTTCTTACCAGGTAAACTTAAGGTTCAGAAGGAAAGGACTAATTGTGTAATATATTTTTCAGGTGCGTGAGTTGATTGTCAGCCGTGGAAGCTGCCTAGAGAGAGGCGGAAAGAAGAGGAGGAGGAAGCCCCAGCTAACTTGAAACTGTAATGGAGGTTAACCCTAACACCTGCCTGTACGATGTGGTAAGTGTGTGAATGTGATGCCTCTTTGTTCTTGTGTTTGCTTCACGCCCATCAGGATAGGAATCTTTGTGTGTGTGTGTGTGTGTGTGTGTGTGCGTGTGCATGTGCGTGCGCTTATAGTGAAGGTGTGTGTGGCATGTTACCATAGGGCACATGTGGTTTCGTTGCTTTCATGTATCTCGGTTTGTTTATCTGTGGGTGAAGCGATGAAAGTGAATCAAAAGGTAGATTCTGAAATATAGTGGACTGCAGGCTGATGTTGCTCTTCTCCTGCAGTCCACCATCCTATCTCTCTGTCTATCTATTACCAGACGCCTTAATCCCGTAAGGGTTGTCCACAAACAAATCGCCTCCATGTCGCCCTGTCCCCCCGCCATTTCACTGCCCTGCTCCCAGCTCACACCCCTCTCTCTCATATACCTCTCCACTCCATTCCTCCATCTCATCCTTGGCCTCCCCCTCCCTCTCCTCCCCTCCACCTCACTCACATTATCTTCATTAGCCTCTCACTCTCCATCCTTTCCACCATCCTCCTTATTTGAAATTGTAGGGTGAGGGAGGTTGTATATTAGTGTCACCACGTGAAGGCATCCCTCTTTAGCGTCAGTTTTTTTTTTTTTTTTTAATTTACACAGTTGGTGGATATATACAAACCAAGGATGAACATATATATTTTTTTCCATCATCCTCCATGCAGAGGTAGGGAAGGTGTTGAGGGATGTTTAAATACCTGGGCAGCTCCACCACTCACACACATCAGTGCCACCACATGAAGGCACCTTAGGCTAAGTAAAGGAAGTCTAAGTATTGGACCTTATGTTGTATATGTGTTGGTCAGGAAATTATATTCATCTTGGACATGTGTTAGGAGTGTAATGCTGGATGGTAGTGAGACATGGGCAGTAAAGGAAGAGGATATTCATTGGCTTAGACATACAGAGGACAGTGATTAGATGGATGTGTTGTGTGTTCTTGAATGCGACGCCTGGGAGGGCTAGGTTTACGATGGAAGAGTTGAGAGGAAGGAAGGGACTTGAATGTACTTTTGATTTCACTTCTGTAGGATTGGATGATGGATGGTGTTGTCCCAGATGATTGGCTGAAGAGTGTAATTGTATATGTGTATAAAGGGAAGGGTGATGACCTGGAAATAGGAAATTATAGAGGTATAAAGCTTTTAGATCAGATAATGAAGGCAATGGAGAGAGTCTTAGAAGGTATGATTAGAGAGAGAGTGAATGTTGATGAGATGCATTTTGGGTTTATGCCAGGTAGGGGGACCACTGATGCCATATTCATTGTTAACAGCTTCAGGAAAAATATATTGGTAAGAAAAGGGCCTGGTTAGTACTTGGATGGGTGACCGCCTGGGAACACCAGATGCTGTTGGCATAACGTTCTCCCTACGTGTCAAGTGGGGTTGGTGGAGGATTAGTGCCCCTCCCTGTAAAACAATTAACTCTAAGCCCTTGTCCACCCCGTTTGAGATACATGGCGTCTGGCAATGAATGAATGATTTGGAAAAGGCCTTTGACAGAGTCCCTAGAAAGGTGGTGAAGTGGGCAATGAGAAGGCTTGACTAGGAGTGGCTGGTTAGGGTGGTTATGGCTATGTATGTGGGTGCTCGCACCCAGGTAGCTCCCAGGTAAGAGTGAATGGAGATTTGAGTGATGAGTTTTCCGTGAACGTTGGTGTGCATCAGGGGTCAGTTTTGAGTCCTATGTTGTTTATCATGGTACCTGAAGCCCTCTCACATGACTTCAAAAGCGGATTCCCGTGGGAGATGTTGCATACCGATGATTTGGTGTTGATTGCAGAGAATGAAAGGGAAGCGGAGGAAAGATTTAGGAAGTGGAGGGATGGTATGGGGCACAAGGGCTTAAGGGTAACTGCAGATAAAACAAAAGTGATGATATCTAGGGTTGGTGGCGGTACCGGTACTGTCAAAGACGAGGGAGAGTGGCCATGTGCAGTTTGCCACGAGGGCGTGGGAAGTAATTCCATCTTGTGCGGTGTTTGTGATAAATGGGGGTGCAAGAGATGTAGTGCTGTCAGAGGTATACTGTGAGATACTGCTGATTTTATGTGTACGGCGTGTCGGGGAGAGCAGATGGAGATTGTCAGGCGTGAAAGGATTGATCTTGCTGGTGAATCTCTTGAGTGTGTGGAAGAGTTTTGTTATTTGGGAAACATGTTGTGTGCTGGAGGTGGGGCTGGAGCTAGCTCTGTGGCTAGGGTGAGAAGTGGTTGGAAGAAGTTCAGGGAGCTCTTGCCTCTCCTAACATTGTGAGGACTCTTCCTACGTGCTAAGGGGTCTTTGTATGCAGCATGTGTTAGGAATGTCATGCTGTATGGTAGTGAGACCTGAGCAGTAAAGGAGGAGGATATTCGCAAGCTCAGACGTACAGAAATGACAATGATTAGGTGGATGTGTAGTGCTTCCCTGTGTGCAAGGTCTGAGGGGGCTGGGTTTACGATGGAAGAGTTGAGAGGTAGGATGGGACTGGAATGTATTGGTGTTGTGATGAGCAGAGGTAAATTGAGATGGTTTGGGCATGTGGAGAGGCTGGGGGATGATAACTGGGTGAGGATGGTGAGAAATGTTAATATTGGGGGTGGGGTTATGAGGGGTAGACCGAGATAGACATGGGACGAGGTCATTAAGTGTGACCTCAGGGTTAAGGGACTGAACAGGGAGGCTGCAATAGATCGTGCAGCATGGAGAGCCGCCATTAGGTGACCAAGGCCGACTCATGCAAGCATGTTGGAGCCTTTAAAAATGAAACGATTATTATTATTATTGTTGTTATTACTATTATTATTATTTATTATTATTATTATTACTACAGGCTTCGCAAATTCTTACTGTCATGTAATTAAACCTTACTCTTCCCAGGTTATATTGTTCTTGCTGCTAACCAGATACCTTTGTTAATCAAGGTTTGGAAGGAAAGGACTAATGTGTACTATTTTTTCAGGTGTGTTAATTGACCCAGCTGTGGAAACTGCCAACAGAGACGGAGAAAGGGGAGAAGAAAGCCACAACCAGCTGCCAAATTAATACCAACCAGCTGCCCTATCACGGTAATACCAACCAGCTGCCCTATCACGGTAATACCAACCATCTGCCTCCACTCTCAGGTAAGCGTCCTATTGTGACTTTTTTGAATTTTGCCAAAGGGACCTGTAGTATGGGGCCTTCTGCTCTTGTCCTAATATACTTGCTACCACCAGACTCTTTCATTTATATTAGGAGACGGCCATCATTGTGAAGGAATCTATCTACTACCCAGTTTCCCACTATCTATCTGTCTAAACTGCCATCTGTCCTTATTCAGTGCTGAGTTGTAACAAAAGATTAACACGGGAATAAAGCCAGTCATGAAGAGTTTGGTAAATAATGCAGAGCCGTCGGAATTTCTTGTTCTGCTGGGAATAAGGAAGTACTTGAGGGACTATAACCAAGGAATTGAGCCAGACAGATGATGTAAAATGGATTTGTTCATCTTAGGTCTTGTGTACTAGTAGTAGTTCAACCCCAGGCACAGCAGAACATTATCCCAGTGGACTGCAGGCTGAGTTACCCTTCTTTAGTCCATCATTCTCCTCTTGCGGGATAGGTGTGGCATTGAGAAGTGTAAATGTAGTCAGGCAGCCCTCCCCCCCATCCAGCACCAATACACTAGGGGTTAAATAAGATCCATATTGAACTCCTCCACAGACAAAAGGATTAAGTTTGAACACACTTGAGATTATCTCCTAAAACCTTGCCTTATTTTCAGGGTCCGTCTGTGTTACTCAGGCTGCTGTTCCTGCGATTGCTGAGTTGGTGCTGCCGTGCTGGCGCTGATCCTGGTGGTGCTGCCGTGCTGGCGCTGATCCTGGTGGTGCTGCCGTGCTGGCGTTGATCATGGTGGTGCTGCCGTGCTGGAATTGATCCTGGTGGTGCTGCCTGCTGGAGTTGATCCTGGTGGTGCTGCCTGCTGGAGTTGATGCTGGTGGTGCTGCCTGCTGGAGCCAGCAGTGCTGGCTCAATTTTTCTCATCATGCAGTGGCTATGGGTTGTTCGGGTTTATCGTTAACGTAATGCCACTCGGGGATGAGTGTGGCTGGTCACTCTCATCTTGAATGTCGGGACCAACTTGCCCAGCCCTGGGCTCCTTCGCTGCTCATAGAGTGATACAAGATTGTGTGGTGACTGTTGAAAAAAATACTCAATGGCCTCAAAACTCGGGAAATACCTGTGATAGATATAGAGGTTCCCAGCGCCGTTGATCCTGAAAACCTTTCTACATCTCAGTTCCTTCTACTACAACTACAGCTACAACCACCCGTCTGAAATGTGAGTTAGAAAATTTTTGGATGGTCCACCTTGACTTGGCGGAGAGTTTTGTCCTTGGCAGCCTAATTTCATCGGCCAGAAGCAGAGTAAGACAAGGCTAGCAATACTGTGGCTCTGCATCCTTTCCAGATCACTTTTAAGCCAAGTTGAGATGGACAGAGTATAACAGTTGCTCCCCTACTTACGATATTTTAATAGAGAACTCCTGACCACATCGTTGGGTGGGAAGAGGAGTCAGGAATGATGATGATAATACCTAATGATGATTTTAATTATGATCAGTGGCAGTGCTGGGCTGCATAACTAGCTCATTCCACCACTAGGGTATACAAGACCAGTTAACTTAGTCTAGGTACTGATTTTACTTGCCTATTGATGACGACGACGATGATTGATGATAGAATAGTTAGTGCTAGGCTCCATAACTAGATCATTCCACCACTAGGATATAGAAGGCCAGTTAACTTAGTCTAGGTGCTGATTTTACTGGCCAATCAACGATGACGATGATTTATGATAAGCTAGGATGATGCAGTGCCAGGAGTCAATCCCTGGCACTATCAGGCTGGCAACCACACAGCCGAATGAAATTCAAGCCGGTAAGTGTTTAATCTCAACAGCAATTCTTCTTAGCTCTTGTTCGTAAGTGGGAGAGCAACTGTCTTTATTCCAACTAACACCAGATGGTTTTATTCAACTGAGAGTGATGCATTGGGGGTCTAAGGAAAATAATGAGCTTTATTTTTAACTTATTTTCATCTTAAATGTCAGGACCAACTTGCCTAGCCCCAGGTTCCTATGCTCCTCTGTGGGGCGACGTGGGATTGGATGATGGTTGATTGGATGGATTTTTAACTTATTTATATTCGTCTATGCTCAATTATCATACTTCTTGCACCGTAACGTGGCCTGGGATTTGTCCATTCACCTGCTTTTTTCATATATCTCTGTGGTAGAATAACACAGTACTACATGTCTGCATCCATCCCACTGCACTTCTTCATGACTAGCATTCTGCTTGATAAACTGTTGCTAAGATGCTTATTTTATGCCTGGGTAGAGTAACAAGAGTACATTAAGTAAATGCCCCAGGTTTGCCAGTAGCAGATATTTTTGAAACCTTTCCCCTGCACTTCATGATTAGCATGTCTTCTTGCTAAGGTGTTGCCTCAGCTCAGCAATATCTCAAGCTGATAGATAAAGTACACAGATAGGTAAACACTACACAGATACACATAGATAGTAGATATATTGCAGTAAGTGTTAGCTAGATAGATACCCGGTATACTGCAAGAATTTTGTGATGGAAAGGTTCCTCATGTTATTTTTGATGCCTTTGCTAGTAGTGTTTCTCTCAGTTGAACAGTGTCTGGTGTTAGTTCAGTCAAAGTGGCTTGTCTTCTTTGTGGCTGGGGTGATTTGCTAACGTGATTTCTTAGCAAGCCTCCTGAGCCACCTAGAAGACACCCAAGTGAATTATGCATATGATTATTGCTTGATTATTATGTTGATGTTTGTATTGTAATTGATGCACAGTGGACAGATTTTTTTATAGCCTATGGTTTGGCCAGTTGTTTGATACTTGTGTATATTGTCGCTATATTGTCCGTTTAAATCACCCACACCAATCGACCCTGCAGTTCTGGCGTTACTCATTGTTTACGAACCTCGGCCCGTCGATTCCCCTGTGTGGAAGTTGGAATGCTAAGTACCGGTATGCTTTTAAAAAAAATTAACGCCAAGTCAGACTGAGGAGATTAAAGTTTTGCGCTGGCAGTAAATGAACAAAAAGTCTGCATCGTAAAGATAAACTTTAAAAATTGTGTGCCGAATTAGTTGCCATAATACTGTCGTGTAGCGTGGCCCCAAGTCCCTTTGCTACTATTGGGGTTTTGGGGGATTGGGGATGCCTGGGGGGTTGGGTCAATACTTTTACAGCACACACAACCCACCATTGTGTGCCATGATATATATCCGTTTTGACATCGGTAATGGGGGCTGTCGGACAGTGAGAAGGAGTCCATCATTGCATATGTTGGAAGGATAAGTGGCACACAGGTGGATGATTCTATAGGTAAACATGCACTCAGGCCTTGCTTGCAATAACCACGTTGTGGCCGTACAGTAAGGGGGCGGAATGCTCTATGAGGGGGTTGTGTTTGATGGCCAGTTTTTTTGTTTATTTTTTACGGCCTAGGCAATGCCTCAAGGATTGGGCATACGTTCTTAAGTGGATATTGCAAGCCAGACGTTGCACACTTTGTTCACATCTATCAGATGCTGGACCTCACATTCACAGCCACCCAGTCATTCACCAATTTTTTGTTTCCCCATTTTGTGAAGAGACCTGGGACTAGCTACTGACTAATTTAATACCGGATATTGCCACATCCAGCTGGAGCGCCGTAACTCTTTACACCACCACGTGACTGTCTAGTTGTATATTACCACCAAGTGTAATAACTTATATCCTGGGTAGCCAGAAGCCACTTTGCTTGTCACTCATGATAGTCACGAGATGTCCACTTTGATTAGTAATCGTATCAAACAACCAGTTTCTTTACCTGCTGTCGTCAGCTCTGAAAGAAGACGTCTTCGCCAGATTTGAGTAAAGCGACTAAGGTTATAGACAACTGGCCAGCCGTACACAACCATTGGCTATGAAATGTTTTGCATAAATCCTGTCCTGAGCATGAGCAAAGTATGTAGACACTTCTCTGCCAGCTGGAGGAATGGAAGGTGTTGTTTGAAATATTTTTTGTGGGAAGGACTGCACATTAACGTTACTATTCTTTCCTAGTCCACCATTCTCCTGTATGAGGATAGTAAAGGAACTGAAGGCTGCTATTTTAATCTGACATTCAATATCTGCTCATTGCCATATGAAGGTGTCTGTTCCAGGCATCAGGAAAACAGGCAGCAGAAGGAATGTTACCCTCTAGTCATTTGGGGAAGAGTGGTAAATATGAAATACAAGTTAGTGCTGGCAGAGTATTGTTAGCATACTTTTGCACATGCCTGTACATCACAAACAGATGCAGTTAAGTCCTGGTTATGTGCCACAGATGCTAAAAAATACAGGGTGGTTCATATATAACATGTCTGATCCCATGTGTTCTGTTGTAGCCTTTTGAACCATATCTTACCCCATCCTTAGGTGGGAAGAAGAGGCTGGGATGATGATGATGACGATTGCAGTGATGATTTTAATAATAATGAATGATGGTTATTATATTGATTTTGATTATTTGATGATTGATATGGTGGAGGCTCAGTCGGCTTTACCATCACTACCCTGCATCATTTTCTGTTTCCCATAACCCTTTCTTTCTTGATAGTGATTGCGTGTTTGCGTCCAGTGATTGCATTTTTTTACCAAGTAATTTAATATCTCCTCTTGCATTTGCTTCAGTAATTGCTTAAAGTTCACTCATTTTGGTAAGAAGAGATTTTTACCCTCCACTGACTTTTATCTATTGCCAGACATCTCAGTCCCATAAGGGGAGGCCACAAACAAATTAACTCCATGGCATTCTGTTATCTGCTATTTGACTGCCCTCTCTCCAACTCACACCTCCCTCCCTTGTATCTCTCCACTCCAGTCTTCCGTCTCTGCCATGGTCTTTCCTCCTCTTCACATCATACACATACCTTCTAGTCATTCTCTCATTCCCCATCCTCTACATGGCTAAACTGTCTCAAAGTATTTCATCTGATAGCACCACAGCATATTTCCACTCCCTCATTTGTATATCTGTGTGTCCATAAAACTCCACACATTCCTTAGGTCATTTCCACTGCTCTCACTCTTGTGCCCTTCTAACAGGATCTAAGCCTCATTTCTCAACGTCTTATCACAGCTTTCAGTGATCCAGCAACCTTTCTACCCTGCTGTACCCATTCAAGCACATCCTTCCATCCTCACTCATCACTCTAAAGTACTTGGATGCACCTTCATTATCTATTTCCTCACCATCCAGTCTCATTCTGTATGCTGTGATTTCCTTCAAGACCATAACTTTACCCATACGTATACTCTCTTTAGGATTCTGTTTCTTACATCCTGAGATTCATGCACCAAGCCTTGCAGTTCACATTCATCACAATACAGTATCATTAGCAAGCAACAGCCCAGGAAGTTTCCACATCTTACCCTCCCTCACTAGATACCAATATATTCACATTCCTTCCTATTACCTCTCTTATAGCTTCATCCATATACAAATTGAACAGCCACTGAGACATGACATGCAGAAACACGACACACACAGACACGACACACGAAAGCATGGCACAAGGTATGACACAAACATGACACAAAGAGACAAGATTTTTGTACTTATGCAGATTCATTTCCCTCACGTCACTGGCAGACTAAGATAGCACTGTGACCCAACATCCTTTCCATAGCACTTCTTCATGACTAGCACCATATTAGTCATGTTTCAACTAGCATTTACAAAGGAATGATGGTAATTTAATACCCAGTTAAACGGAGCATAATTAAGTTGTCAAAATACGTGCTTCCCCCATACCCGCAGACTGAGCCGACAGCACCAGATATATATGGGCAGCCCTGTATTTTGGTTTAGTAAATTGTGGGCTGCTGTTGCTGTGGTCCTGTATTCCTGGCTAAGTAGGACAGTGGCAGGTGTTTGGATATGCCTGTGTAGTAGTGCTGTAATCAAACCACTTCTCTGAACCCACATAGCATCAATTTCCCTTCTTGAATGAGATGTGGCTAAATGAGCTATGAAACTTTGCTAAGGATATATGCGTGTCAATTTCCAGAGTAAACTCCTGAAAGATGCACACACACGTCTGAAGAATATTAGAGGATAATCTTGGTTGTAAGAATTTTGGAGCTCTTATTGCCTCTTTTCTGTGATTAAATTCCAGTATTTAGGTTCTCCAGCATTGACTCTGATTCTTAGTAATTAAAATGAGCCAGTGATTCTTAGTAATTAAAATGAGCCAGTGATTCTTAGTAATTAAAATGAGCCAGGGACCACCACAACAGCAGGTATTATCAGCCCAAAAGATCGTAAATAACTGTGGCAAATAAAAGGACTCTGCCAAGAAGCCATAGTGCTTGTTTACCCAGCAATAAAAATGGGTGTTTTGTATCTATTATCCCTCCTGAACTGTTGATGTTGGCTGTTGTATTTGTACGCCAATTGTTATGCCCATTTTCTTGTTATATTTGCATTATTATTATTACCATGTCATTGTGTTGTACTGCCCAGTCAACCACAGGAAAAAATATGCTGAAAAAAATATGTACTCTTGTCCTTCTTTGGTTGATTGTAATTGGCAACAGGTCAACTTGAATTTATTTTTCTCAATCTCTATTTCCCTCCGCCTGTGACCTCCAGTCTTGTAAATGCAATGTGTGCAGGAATTTCAGATGTAAGGTATCTTGCATTTGGCTCTCTTTTGTGTATTGTTTCTTGCACTCTTCAGTTTCTGCTTCTCTGCATTAAAAAGAAAAATGTATTGTCCTAAATAGCACTGAGATTTTAAAACTAACAAGCATCCTTAGTTAACGACCATTTATGTTAAAGGTTGATGAGCAACTTGAGTCATTTCCCTTCATTTATATCCAAGAATAACAATCATTCTGAGTTTATTCCCCTCATTAAACATAGCAGTGGATTCCCTTCATTTAGGTGAGAGATTAACGAGATTTTTCCCTGCATATATACGAACATTTATTGTTAATACGGTTTATGTTTTTTATATTATTTTTTCCTGTGGCTGACCATGTTTTATATATTGATGTGGGTGTGTTTTTTTGGTGTCTTTATTTCTGTTGATTTATTCTATAGTCAGTTTGCTTCACCTGACAGAGATTCATAACCGTTAGCTTTATGGCCAAGTGTAGTCAGACTGGAGAGTTAATTTGACTAGTAACCAAGGAGACTCATCCGTACCCCATCACTAAGGCCTACTGAATTGTATACATAAATGATTTAATACTGAAGTGATAAAAGTTGCCTTGTTTTGTCAGATGAAAATAAGCTGACTATAGTTATATGTTGAATTGGAATATTTTATACTCTAATCAGTACGTGGGAAAATGTGCCACGTGTTTGAAATGTTATAACTATATGGATTAGGGCGTCAGGCTATAGATAGATTGATAGATAGGTAGGGAGAGATCCTAGGGTGCCCATAGACGAAACTATTTTGATATATCTCTTCCTATCACACAGTCATTGGCCATATTTTCCTAAGCATGAGCAAGAACCAATTTGCCTGTCAGGTCTCTATCGTCTTTCAACCCAGGGCATCTCAGAAATCAGCAGTATTATGTGTTGAGCAGATAATTTTGTGCAGTATGCCTAGCCCTGGCTTCCTACGCTCCTTATGGGGTGACATAGGATTGGATGATGGCAGACGATGTTGTATAAAGTTGCAAGGTCTCCAACATCACAGCCAATGGTCGATACGTTTTTAGATATCGTTATGCTGATTCTTAGGCTATGCTGTTGATATTTCTCCTTCATTGTTGTGTTGTTTTCTTGGTCTGTGTGTCGCTTAGGTGTTTGTGATGGCGTTGATGTCTGTTGGGTTGGGTTGTCGTGGTTTATGATTAGAGAGAGCAAGGATGTGTGATGTCCCCATGGTTTTGTGTGTGTGTGTGTGTGTGTGTGTGTGTGTGTGTAAGATACAAGGATTTGAATGGTAAGTGAATGAGTGTATGAGCCATTTATCATTGGGCTTGCAGTAAGTTTCACTCTCTCTTGGGTTTCCTCTTTGCTTTATGGGCCCTATGCATTTTATCCATGTGTAAAAAAAAATAAATAAACAGGATAGGAGTGACTGCTTGAAAAAGAAAGAAAAAAAAAATGGTTACGATGATTGAAAAATAATTGGTTACGAAGATGATGATGATGATGATTATGATTAGTCCACTTTACTAGGCATGGTACTGATAGTTGGCCCCTTAATGATTGTTTATTCTCTGCTCTTTGCTCCCACCTCAAATATTTCTGTCCTGAGAGCTAGAGAGACCCTGTTGTTGTTGTGCTAAAATCATTACATGCCTCTGACCCTCCTATCACCTGTATTGGCCGTCATAACCTTCCCTTCCAGCAAATTAATTCTCATGATAAATTGAATGCCTTTGTCAGTGGATGATAAACCTGTTATATCCAAATTATGCTGTTTTGAAGAATATTTTGCTGTGTATTAGTAAATCTTGGCTTGTAATCCCACTTGACTGACTACAGAAACCCTGGCAGCCTCAAAGGAATATGTTGAAGGATTGTCTGTTGTGGTAGTGTGGTGTGGTGTGTGGGAGGAGGCCTACACTGTGGTACATGTGGTGAGTGTTTGTAGTAGTGTGTTGTGGTGAGGGGGGGGAGGCCTTACCCTGTGGTAAATGTGAGTGTGGTGTGGTGTGGCAGGAAGCATTACACTGTGGGCATAGTGCATTGTGTGTGAGTTGTGTATTGTGTTGGCATTGAAGTAGAGAAAGATGATGATTGTGTTGAAGTCTGGGTATACTCATTTCACTCTAACTTGGCACAAATTTTCATGTTTTGGTAGTGTTTTTTTTTTAACGTGTCCCACTGGCAGAAACAAAACATTAGACCTGCATTCACTCCATAGCTTTTCATTGTGACAGGCATCATATTTTAATGCCTGTTTACTGTATTCTTACAACTCAGCATTCATGAGAGAGCGTAAGCCATTTATAGACCAAGTTAGAGTTGTGTTTCTCAGGGTATGGTTGAGTCTGAAGGGTGGGTGTCTCGTGATGGTTTTTGAAGGTTTCTGTTGTATATCTAGGTAGTAGCTGTGTACCGTCTGAAATAGTAGAAATAAAGTTTAAAAAGAAAGAAAGAAAGAAAGTGGATGACGGCCACAGCCACTTGGCGGACTGCACTTGGGCTACTGGACTGCACTTGGGCTACTGGACTGCACTTAGGCCACCGGTATTGCAGATGGTCGGAGCCAGTGACCTGTAATGTGAAATTCCATATGCTTTACACAGCACAGTTCCTTTGGAATGGGGGCCGTTTTAAGGGGGTAGGAAAAAAATATGTATCCTTCTGAAAAATAGTGTTGGGTATAGGATGAGAATAGGTTGTAAGTACTCTTTGTAATGTACGTTCTTATTACATGCTTTCCATAGCTGTTCTTCATAACCAGCATCATATTTTAGTGATTATATACTGTATTCTTACAATACAGCATCCATGAGAGAGAGCACAGGGCATTTTTAGACCAAGTTAGAGTAAAAAGAGAGAGCATAGGTTGTGTTTTTCTGGATGTGGTTGTGTCTGAAGGGTGGGTGTCTCATGATGGTTTTTGAAGGCTTCTGTTTGGCTGTAGTGGCCATGTATATCTAGGTAGTTGCTATGTACCGTCTGAAGTAGTAGAAATAAAGTTAGAAAAGAAAGAAAAAAAAGTGGATGACGGCCACAGCCACTGGTGGATCAGCACTTCGGCAACAGGTATTGCAGGTGGACAGAGGCGGTGACCTGTACTGTGAAATTCCATATGATTTCACAGAATGGTTCTGTTGGAATGGGGGCCGTTTTAAGGGGGTAGGAAAGAAAATATATCCTTGTGAATTTTAGTGTTGGGTATAGGATGAGAATGTCTATCTATCTGTCTGTCTGCCAGCTGTCATAATCCCGTAAGGGGGGGCCATTTGACTTTTATTTATGGGGAGGGGCACTAACCCTTCACCAACCCACTTGTTGACACATAGGGAGCACATATGGTTTGATTATATGGTTACCACCCAGCACTGTAAACAGTTTCTTGGCTTATAGATTTTTTTAAAGTACTTTTTGTAATGGAAGTTTTTATGACATGCCTTCCATAGCTCTTCTTCATAACCAGCATCGTATTTTAGTGTTTATATACTATGCTTACAACCCAGCATCCATGAGAGAGGCGATACGTTTGTGGCCATCCCGTACGGGGTTAAGGCGTCTGGCGGTAGATAGATAGATAGATCCATGAGAGAGAGCACAAGGCATTTTTAGACAAAGTTAGAGTAAAGAGAGGGTGAGAGAGAGAGTAGGTGTATTCGTGTTTCTCTGGGTAGGGTTGTCTGTGAAGGGTGGGTGTCTGGTGATGGTGTTTGAAGAGTCCTGTTTGGTTGCGGATTTGTGGATGTCTGTAGTGGCCTTGTGTGTATAGGTAGCCAGGTACAGTGTGAAATTATAAAAATAAAGTACTGTATATATATATATTTATTTATAAAAAAAGCTGTGTACACTCTGAAATAATAAAGTACTGGAATTAAAAAAAAAAAATAAAAAAAAATAAGAGGTTGACGGCCACAGCCATCGGCGGACTGCGACAAGTGCAGGTGGTCGGAGCCGATGACCTGTACTGTGAAATCCCATGTATTCTCACAGCACAGTTCCTTCTGAATGGGGGCCGTTTTAGGGGCGAGAAAAAAAACATTGACTACATCTTGTGGAATTTAGTGCTGGCGTGCAGTGTTATAGGCTTTGAATGGCTGTAGTGGCTAGGTAGGCAGTATGTACAGGATAAATTATTAACAGAAAAAAAAGGGAATAAGAACAAAAGGAGGAAAAGTAAAAATGGTTGCACATTTTATTTGGATTTAGGTAACTTTGTAATTTGGGGCAGTGGTCAAGTAATAGGTCTGGTACAACTTCCTTGGTGGTTTGAATGGCTGTAATGCTTTTATGTTCCTCTGACAAAGTGGGGCCAGACTGGAGGGTCAGTTGAACTAGTAATCAAGGAGACTCATTCCCGTCTCAGTACTAAAGATTTCACTGTTTCACGGGATTAGTTATTATGAAGAGGTACATAGTGAGGTTGGGGGGAGGAGGCAGCCTTATAACTCTGTGTGGAGGTCTTGTTGGGTTGTGGTGGTGGTTTATGTGTTCGTGTTTTTCTGCATTGAGAGTCCCCTTGTTGTCCTGTGTCTGTGTGTTTAGCCACGAGGGATTTTTGGCACTGAGAACACCAGCTGGTATTATAGTGGTGTTGGTCTGGAATAGGAAAGTCCTGGAGTTGATAATTTTGAAGCACTTATGTAGGGAGAAATATGTGAGGTAGTCAGAATTCCAGGGGCTTAACTGGTCAGTGAGTGAGCATCTGGCCCTTTTCACTGGACATGGCCTGGTTATATCAGTACCACCACCTGAAGGTGTCTGCCCTGCACCGCAATTTTATGACAATTGGGTGCGTAAGGTGAGAAGTGTGAATTTCGGGGGTAGGGTTGTGAGGCAGACTGGAAAATAATACGAGACAAGGTCATAGGGTGGCTGCCAGAGATTGAGCAGCATAGACAGCCACCATTAGGTGACTATGGCCAATGAATGCATGTTGGAGCCTTCATGAATGGTACGATACAAATGATATAAAAATACTGAACTGTTTCTAAAGGTCCATCATGTACACCTCAGTATATATATGCATAGCTTTGAAGTACTGTATATATAAACACATCATCTGAGATCTAGTGGCACATTTTCCACACAGTTAAAAACAGAATATGTGTAAATTGTGAGTTTTGTTTGTGTATAATGCCAGCAGTAAGTAATTCCTCATTTAATAATTGATATATATTCCCGTAAATTGCTGATTGCGTGAAGTTAGGGTCGGGTCCCAGCAAGAGGGACTTTTTCTCCAGCATTTAAGGATCATATGCAAGACAGAACTAACTAGCAAGATTTAATTGTGTTAAATTTTAAAAAATTATATTTTTAGATGAATTAACATTGATCTTTCACAGCACACCTTTGAGATTAATTAAGAAGTTTGTGAAAAGTGTCTTTTTGAGTGACATTAAGAGAGAGACTGTGCTTAGTGAAAGTATCTTAAATGAGGAGTTACTGATAGGGGTTTGCCAGTAAATTATTATTATTATTATTATTATTATTATTATTATTTGACCCACAAGCAGTTTTTGAAGCATAAACTAATGATACCCCTTGCTGGCATTAATATTACAAAGGAAAACGAAGTTGAGTGTTTATTCTCTGTGTGTTTTAGTACTTCATATAGTTAAGTATTGTATTAGCCTTCCTCTTCTCCTCCTCCTTGTTCTTTTCCTCTTCTTCCTTCCTCTTCCTCCCCGGATTGTAATTAGGCTTCCTTTTTCCTCCTTGTTGTTCTTTTTCCTCTTTCTTTCCTTTCCTCTTTCCCCTCCTCATTCTTCTTCCTTCCTTCCTCCTCCTCCTCCTCCTCATTCCTTCCTTCCTCTTCCCCTCCTCATTCTTTTCCTTCCTCTTCTTCCTTCCTCCTCCTCCTCATTCTTCTCCTTCCTCCTCGTTGTTCTTTTCCTCTTCTTCCTTCCTCCTCGTTGTTCTTTTCCTCTTCTTCCTTCCTCCTCCTCCTCATTCTTTTCTTCCTTCCTCCTCCTCCTCATTCTTTTCTTCCTTCCTCCTCCTCCTCCTCATTCTTTTCTTCCTTCCTCCTTCCTCCTCATTCTTTTCTTCCTTCCTCCTCCTCCCCTTTTTGTATTAGGCTTCCTCTCCTCCTCTTCCCCCTCTTGTATTAGGCTTCCTCTCCTCCTCTTCCCCCTCTTGTTGTATTAGGCTTCCTCTTCTCCTCGTTCTTCTCTCCCTTTTCTTCTTTCCTCTTCCTCCTCCTAATCTGACCACCCTGCAACCCACCCTACCACCCCCACCCTTGCTATCCCCTACCAGGTGTCCCTTGCTATTCCTGTCAACCATGTCCTGTCCTTCCATCCCTGTTCTGTCAACCATGTCCTGTCCTTCCACCCCTGCCCTGCACCCTTGCACTTTCCTTCCCTCCCCTACACCCATGCAATACACTGTACAGCCATGCCCTCCCCTACACCCTTGCAATATGCAGCCATGCCCTCCCCTACACCCTTGCAATATGCAGCCATGCCCTCCCCTACACCCTTGCTATTCCCTCCCCTGCCCTGTCCTGCCACCCCTGTCCTGCCCTACACCCATGCACTGTCATCTGCACTCTTGCTGTGCCCTGCCATCCTTGGCCTGCCCTCCCCTCCTTGCTATTCTTACCCTGTGTCCTGCTGTTCTTGCCTAGGGTGTCCTGCCCTTCCATATCTGCTATTTTTTCCTGTGTGTGTCCTGCCCTTCCATCTCTTGCTGTATCCTGCTTGTCTTGTCTTGCTATGACCTGCCTTGTCATTTGTGCTCTGTCCTGCCCTGTTGTGTCCTTCCATCATCTATGCTCTGTCCTGCTGTTCTTGCCCTGTCATCTGTGCTGTGTCCTTCCCTGTCATGTGCTATGTCCTGCTGTTCTTGCCCTGTCATCTCTGCTGTGCCCTACTGTCCTTCCTGTGTCCTTCTTCTTGTGTCTTGTTTTGTATGTTTTTATATATTTTTTATTTTTTATTCTTTAATGTCTTTGTATATTGTCCTTTTAAGTTCATAATTTTTTCTAAGTGCAAAATTTTGAATATGTTATAAGTTACTTATATATGTATAGTACTTATATATGTATAGTACTTATATATGTATAGTACTTTGAAAAATATCAGAAAAAGAATACCAATAGACATGAATAGTACGAAGTGATGTCTCCTTCATACTATTCATGTCTATTGGTATTCTCTTTGATATTTTTCAAAGTACTATACATATATAAGTACTATACATATATAAGTACTAAACCAAAAAGGTATATGTATATAATAAAGACGTGGTAAAATACATTGGTTTTATTTCCACTAAGATACATTTAAGTGAAGAAGGTGAAAAAAAAACTATCTCGATAAATCGGCCAGAGAAATAAGGACTGGGAACCCTAAGGGAGGGTTGCCAGTCCGTATTTTCGTGGCCGATTTATCGAGATAGGTTTTGCGCCCTACCCCAAGATGCTTCCAAGACCGTGCCCTTCAAATCACTGTGTAGATGCCATGTCTTGTATTGCTCTGCCCAGCTAATGCCAGGCAGAGCTATACAAGAACACATGGCATACAACAGTGATCAAAAGGGCTACTTAACATGCATTGCTAAACACGGTGTGCACCACGCAACGTTGTGTTTGCTAAGGCATGTTAAAACGGAAGCAGTGTACCATTAATCAACATGGCATACAGTATACCAAAGACATGAGCCAATAAACCCCTTCAGTATGAGGACATTTTATTCCTGCTGATGCCACACGATTTTATTCAGCTTGGAGTGCGATCTCATACTGGAGGGGACATAGCCTCCCTTCAGTATGAGACCCCCTTCCTAAGCTGAGTAAAATCGTCTGGCAGCAGCAAGAATAAAATCATCTGGGACACAGCAACAATACACTGAGAAAAAATGTAACAGTACTGAAGAGGTTCAAAAATACCAACATGGACTGGTTGTGATGCATGTTAAATAGCAACAAAATCACATTCCACTGAACAATATTTACTCTTCACTAACTTGGCCTAATTTTTCAGTCTATTCCAGCTGTGTCACATAAGAGTCACTCGAGGCACAGAAAGGCAATGCTATTACTCATAATCCTTTTCACACTGTGCCTACTATCCTGTTTTAAGAAAGTTACAACGCATAATTCAGGCTGGACAGATTTAAAATTTTAGGCCAAGCTAAAGTTCAGAGTATAATCTCAAGCAAACAAATAAAACTTTAAAATATATAATGGCCATATTACTATAACAATGTGAAAGTGTGGACATGCTATATCTACCTATAGCCAGACACCTTGATCCTGTGAGGGTACATATCTCCTCCCTGTCCACTGCCATCTACCTGCCCTCCCCCCAGATTACACCCCACCCCCCCTTATCATATACCTCTCCATATCTATCTCATCCTCAGACCACCCCCCTCCCTGCCTCTCCCCCCCACCTCACTCACATACACCCTCCTGATGAAGTTTCCTACTCTCCATTCCACCAACTTACACCCCCTCCCCTATCCCTCCATTTTGTTCACATACACTCACCTAGTTAGTCTTTCACACACCCCAACTTACACCCTCCTCTCACACACCTCTCCTCTCCATCTCTCTCTCATCCTCAGCTCCCCCCCACCTCACATACACTCTCCTGATTATGTTTCCTACTCTCCATCCCCCCCACTTACACCTCCCTCTCATACCTCTATTCCATCCCTCCACCCCCAGCTACACCCTCCTCTCCTAAATACCTCCACTCATCCCTCCATCTCATCCTCAGTCTCCCCCTCCCTCTTACCCCACATCCACCTTACATACACTCCTAGTTAGTTTCTCTCTCCATCCCATTTCAATTTACAACATCCTCTACTCAATCCCTCAGTTTCCCCCCCCCCCCTCCACCTCACACATTAGGGCCGATTCACACTACACGGTTCGTCTCCGCACGGCTTTCATACGTTAATTATTTTTTCGAAAGCAATGGGGCTGTTCACACTATATTTTCCGTTTATTGTTCATCTTTCATTCGGCTTTCACTCGTACGGATCGGCTACGTTTGGAAGAAATCTCTAACGAACGAAACTATATGTATGGAAACGCTCTGTACCTCCACCGATCAGTGTGATCATCGATACGTATCAGTCACGGTGTGTTTACAGACGACAGAGGACACCTTCAGCCTGCCACTGCTTTTGGCCGTGAACAGTACTATAAGCAGTCATGAGTGACGAGACGTTATTAGAACTGGTCAGAGGCTACGAGGAACTATATGACATGGGCAACAGAAAATACAACGATAACCATGTGAAAGAAAAAATATGGAAATTAATAGGAGAGGGATTGGAAAAATGGGGTAAAATATTTAAATATTTCACTATTTTATTATAACAGTGTGACAAATAGCATTTTATCCTTCATCCTGTTCATTACCGTTCATAGGGTATCTCTTAACACCCTATCCATTACCATTCACTGGCTCTCTCTTAGTAGCCTATTAATTACCATTCACAGGCTCTCCCACCATCCTCTTCATAACCATTGGTAGGTTCTCTCTCAACCCTCTTTACACCCATGGAAGAGAGCCAGTGGCACTTCAAGAATCTTTTAAAGTTCTTTAACAAGGAATGCACCTTGTGGAGCATTTCCTCCCTGTCTAGTTATGTCTACTAAAGAGCTTGCATTGTTCGTGACATTCATGGTTGTAACATCAGTGGCATTGTCACCTATGTAGTTGTGCCCAAATGAAAGTTACAGCAAGCTGCTTTACACTAATTTCCGAGGCTTCTTGTCGGAGCCACAGCTGCACGCAGACTGACGGGATCATGGACATATAGTGTGAACAGTGACATAGCAAATGAACCATAACCCTACGAAGACGAACCGTATAGTGTGAATTGGCCCTTAGTCTCTCACTCCAGCCCTCCATCTCATCCTTGGTCTCCCCTCCTACCTCACTCACATACACTCCTAGTTAATTCTCTCCCACTCCACTCCATCCCTCAGTCTCCCAATTCTAATTTATGGAGCACAGACAACCAAATGACATATGATTTCTTACTAAACTCGTGGAATGTTGCCATAACCTACCTACCAATAACAGATCTTTGTATTAAAAAAAAAAAATAATAATAATATGGCCACGTTATATTTTTATATGTAATGAAGTAACATTTCTCGCCTTTTAAGACTTCGTTCCCTTAAAAAACCTTGGAATAGCACTTCTAAAAAATCACAAGGTTACTTATGAACTGCCTGCTCAGTTTATATAACCCTTGTTAATTTCTTGGTCATAAACAGACACACATCTTCACCAAGACTGGTTGAAGTTTAAATCTACTGCTCATGGTCTGGTGCAAGTAGGCAACTAATAAAGTACTGTATGTATAAAATCAGTACTGCTGCTCCTGGCCTACCAAGCCATTCATACCCAGGCAACAGGTCTTTTAGTCCAACATGACGGATGAAAACTACAGCAGGTAATTTTTAGGTAATGTTCCCACAACAATTTAAATCAATATTTTATGCAAGGAAGAAGGAACCAAATGCTAGAAAACCTGAACAACTGTTCCCTCCAACAAAAACTAAGTTAAGGGCCAAATTCAAGATCGTTCATCTTGAGATGCCTGGACACAGCATTAAAAAGACTGGAGGATCATAGGCAGTAGGAAGTGTGGAAGGCAGTTCCAGAGTTGACCTGTTCCATACAAGAAGGCTAACTCCTGCATTTGAGAGTTGGACAGAAAAGGGATGAGAGTTTGCTGCTAGACAGGTGCTACGCACCCGCCAGGGTGGTGGAGGGATGCAAGCAGACGTTTCGGAGGGGCAGTGACCATTGACACAGCAGTACAAATGAGATAAACATGCAACAGTTGTAGTCAGATGGAATACAAATTGGCAGTTGCATCACTATGTGCCACTGATGCAATATGTCCAGATGTTTCAGATAATTTTTGGCCTGCACCAGGAGCATGCATTTATTTTTTTTTAGCTGCAGTTCTTTGGTTGGGTGTGTAGTATTTTGATTAAAAGTTGCAGCAATACTTCACTCATTGGCAAAGCAACTGACGTTAGATTTAAAAAGCACAATTAATTTTACTACCTCTCAAATATCGGAAATTATAAGACTGCCTTGTCAAAATCAAGCTGTTTTTCATTAGTCTTAAAAGGCGATAAATTCTACTCCACTACATAAAATATTGAAACATTTATATTAAAGAAGCATTTACATTAAAGATGCATTTATTGGAATGAAAGAAAATATGGTCAGCACATATAAATATAAGCAACGTTGGGTCTGGTTAGTACTTGGATGGGTGACCACCTGGGAACACCAGATGCTGTTGGCATCCCTACGTGTCAAGTGGGGTTGGTGGAGGATTAGTGCCCCTACCTGTAAAACAATTAACTCTAAGCCGTTGGCCACCCCGTTTGGGATACATGGCGTCTGGCAATGAATGAAAAAAATGAAACATATAAATATATAACTAATGGATGTGGGATCATGAAGGGCCGCCATATATTAACATCTACACGAGTGACGTTCGGCTGAGAAATCCTATGGTCTGACTGACGGGCCAAGGGATGCTCCCACATCCACAAATACTGTACAGTGCATATACAGATGTCCTCGTTTAGCCGCAGGTATGGCCTAAACTAACAGTAGTCCCACCATACAACTGGTAATGGAAAATTCTGCACCCGGACTAAGCTTTACAGAAACACTTATCAACTGACAGGAAAAAAAAAAAAGATAGGGGGGATAGGGATTGCATAGTTTGAAAAATTAAATAAATAGATAGATGGGTTGCACCGATTTAAAAGAAAAATGGAGAGGGGTGGGAGAGGGGTTGCATTGTTTGATGGTCCTTAACTACGAGGTATGACAGTCTCCTTGGTTACTTCGTGTATTTTCCTATCGCTTACAAAGGCTTCAACATGCCCGCATAAGTTAGCCTTGGTCACCTAATGGCCTCTCTCCACACTACTTGATCTCTGGCCTCTCTCCACACTACTTGATCTCTGGCATCTCTCCGTACTACTTGATCTCTGGCAGCCTCCCTGTCCAGTCCCTTATCCCTGAGGTCTCGCTCTGACTTCATCCCAGTTCTTTTTTTTCAGTCTGTCTCTCACAACTCGACCCTAAACAATCACAGTTCTCACCCTCCATCCTCTCCACATGTCCATACCATCTCAACCTACCCCTCCTCATCACTGCATCAATACATTCAAGTCCCATTCTTCTCAACTCTTCAACTGCAGTCCTAACACCCCTCCCAAGCCATGTCATTCAAGGATGCACTACAAACAAATCTAATCATTGTCATTACTGTATGTTTAAGCCTATGAACATCCTCATCCTTCACTACCCAGGTCTCACCACCATACAGCATTACACTCCTAACACATGCCACATACAAAGATCCCTTAGCACTGAGGGAGAGCCCTCTCAATGTCAGGAGGCAACAGCTCTGAACTTCCTCCAGCCACTCCTTATCCTAGCCACACAGCTACCACCACCTCCACCTCCAGCACATAGCATATCCTTAAAAAAAAAAATCCTCTACACACTCAACAGCAAGACTAATCCTTTCATGCCTGAAATCTCCATATGCTCCCCCGCATACACTGCACACACTCCATATGCTCCCCCCCACACACTGCACACACTCCATATGCTCCCCCCCACACACTGCACACACTCCATATGCTCCCCCGCACACACTGCACACACCATGTCAGCATTTTTCACAGTCAACCTCTAACACCACATACACAGCCTCTCACCAAACACTGAACAAGTTGCAATGCCTTCCCACACCCTAGTGGTAATCCACACATGGCCACACTGCCTCAGCTTTGACAGTACCACCACCAGCCCTAGATACCATCACCCTTAGTTGTATCGACCCTCCAATCACACTACACACTGCCATCAACTGAGACAAAAGGGAACAGGGATCTGTCAGGTTTGATAACATGCTATAACAAATTTAACAGACAATGGAGAACGTTGCCTTCAAGAGGTGGCAGTCTCCTTGGTTATGGCTACTAGTCATATCAATGTGCTATAGCAATACACTTTACAGGCACAGGAGGCTTGCTTTCATGAGTCTCCTTGGTTACTAGTCCTGAAGGTGGTAGGTGACTGTGATCATCCACTCACTTGATATACAGTGCAACCTCTTAAATTCGAAGTTCTTGCGTCCTTTTGGAAGTTTCGAAAAATTTGAACTTTTAATCAAGCATTTCTGTGGCTGTCTTAATTCTCATGGTTTAGACATGCTTTTGACACAAGCACTGTAGTCCGGGCTAACTAGCTGGCTTCAGGCATCCTATTTTCCATTAACACGACCATTTACCTCATCTCTTAACTCAAGGCTCAGTACAATAATCGCTACAAACCATGAAGTGCTTCTTTCACATTTCCTTTCCTCATCTTGTGTACGTCCCCTTGTTCTAAAACACTTTGCAGTTGTATTCATATTTAACATCAGTCAGTAAGTTGCAAGGGACAGTAATTATGCATTCATTGATTTACGTAAAAACTACAGTAGTGAACATGAATATTTACATCTTTCAGCAACCACCATCCACTCCTTGATGTAGCACTGCCCACTATCTCCATTATTCTTGTTTCTGTCCTCCTCTCTCCCTATTTCTCACATCTTTCCTGTCAATTTTTATTAATCCTTCCTTTTCAGGTGGCTTTACATTGAGTAAATGCCTAATGGTTTCCTGTAAGCCAGAAAACCATTTACAATGCTGGGTGGTAACCATATAACCAACCCATACGTGATGCTACACTTCACATATTGTGCACTGATTACACAGTTTATTTTATGACATTTTATGATACGTACAATTACTGCCAGTCTGCATTACTATAATCTTGTAGAAATATTGCAATCTCAGTGATGAAATACTTAAGTACATGTGTGTGTGTGTGTGTGTGTGTGTGAAAAAAATGGATGATGATGGTAGTGGTTTATATCTGCTCAAAAAGAGATTGCACAGTGGTTTAACAGTGATGCAAGTGATCTATTAGAATTACACTAAGACTGCTGCCTACCAACAGTCATGCTTCAGTCAAAAGTGAATAAAATCAGTTGACGTCTGACAAGTGGTGTTGCATGGTGTTGTGTGATAAAGGAATATTTACCATAATTCCACTCAAAAACTTAAAAACCTTATCACACTGCTTTGTAATGTCATACACTGTCAGGATTAACACCACTGCTATCTTTGATGACACCTGCAACGAGTTATTTACTCTAGTTTCAGTTGGTACAGCATTGAAAATGGGAGAAATGGAGTTCCCCCGAGCTAAGCCCTGTATTGGACTATATAGCCCCACTAGGGTTACAGGAGCGAGCTACCACTCCCAGCACGGCAGCCCGGGCGAGGCTCGAACTCGCAATCCCCCGATTACGAGTCGAGCGCGCTACCACTGTGCTACCGCGCTCCCCTGGTACAGCATTGAGAACTGTCAAATTTGTCATACATGGTAGTGTCCACCACCAATCATTTCACAACACACACTAAGTACTTGTGGCTGCATTCTTATACTGCATCAGTTTTGTTCCCAGCACTGCACTAATTGGTAAAGCCAGGACACCTGTTTGAAGCCACAATTATGGTCAAATTTGGATACGATAAAACTGACTCGACTAATAAAGAGCTTACCCAAGAGGAGGAAAGGAAATTATTAGTATTATGGGTGACCACACACTTTATGGCGAGGTCATCAGTACCAGATGAGTGAAGCTAGTTTTTTTTTTTTAATAGTCTCTGGTTATTTCTGAGCTAGTTTTGGTAAATAAAAATGACTTTTCATAAATTATGGCAATTGAACTTTAGAGATTTGAAAATTTTTGAGGTTGCACTGTAGTACTACCTATGCTTCCTTCAACTTTATCATTCTGTCTGTCCTCACTCCCTACTTCTCCCTTTCCTTCCTGTCACTTTTTCTCCTCTTTCCACTTCATGTGGTGTTACACCAGGTGACAGGCCTAATGGTTTCCTGCAGCCCAGGAAACCATTTACAATGTTGGGTGGTAACCATATCACCAAATAATGGGGTGATGTGGGGCCTGCTATGGTGCCCATGTTAACTGGATTATGCAAATGCAGCATCCATCCAGGAACCAAACCTCCACACTATTCAATGCACCTTGCCGTTGCAGGGCTCTGTCTGCCACAGGGGAACACTGGTTCATTAAATGAGGTGGCAAGGCTGTTGCTTGCCTGTGGTTGATGGGTCTGCTTGGCCAGGCAGACTGGGGTTGATCAACAACGTACTTCAATTCACAATGCCATCAAACAAAACATGCCCCAATTCCCTCCCTTATCCTCCAGGGATGGTGGAGTACACGAGTCTCCTTGGTTACTAGTCTAATACCTCCCTATCATCCCATAATGGAAAATGGTGGACAACAGGATACGGGCCAATGCAGCCAGCAGACGAAAATGTTCCTGTTCTCCTGGCCACAAAATCCATCACTTCAGCACTACCATATAAACCAGCCAGGGAACACAATGACAATGACTTGGATTTAACGTACAGGAAAGCAGCACTTCTTCATGACTAGCATAAACGAGGACTTTCTGTACACACAACTACAGTTCTTTCACTTAAACTTGGCCAAGACATATCCTAGTGACAGCTGACTTCACTTAGATCAGTAGCAAAGACACAAACACTGGCTCTACAACCTTTCCATCGCACTAATTTTGATCTGATACAGTATAGCTAAACACAATTCAAAGATGGTAATTTTAGGTCGCTGAAACCTTTCCACAGCACTTCTTCGTGACTAGCAAGGTATTATAAGGCCAAGTTAAAGCAAAATGATTGAGATGCAGTTTTAACACATTACCAATCTTCCTCAAACATACAGCTGATTCCTCTACCCAGCTGGCTTCATCTTGCCATCTTCATAGATCTTGTTGGACGCCATCTGTTTCCTGCAAATACAACAACACATTAGCACACCAACACCCACTGACCTAACCTACAACACCCACTAACCTACTCTACACCTACACCCACTGACCTAATCACACACACACACACACACACACACACACCTAACCTTCAAACACCAGCCAACTGGATTACCTAAACACAAGATCACAAGTTTAAATTCTGTACCTAAACAACAAGAGCCTATCTGCACAGACAGCAGTCAATATTTAAGTTTCTCTTTCAAACTCAATGTGAAACTTGTATTAAAATGCCTCCTTATGGCCAAAACTGACAACTGTTTAATAATCAGCTGATGCAACACCTGACCTATCAAATCAACTCAAAATTTCAAGCTGAGCAACTTTGTATTTCATAAGCCACTACAATGCTTCCTTAAAGTCAAACTTAAATGCACCCAATAGTCAGCTTAGGCAATGGCTGACATGATAAACCAACAAAAGTTCAGGATGAGCAGCTTTGTACTTCATAAAATCACTCAAAGCTCTCCAAGAGCAGATTTTTACACTTTCCTTGGAGAGAGAGAGAAAAAGTACCACTTCCAGACCTGTTAGCTTTGCCACAGGTGAACAGACCCATTAATATTCCAAAGCACATCTGGCTGGGAGGGGTAGACCGAGGATGAGGTGGAGGGATGGAGTTGAGAGGTATATGAGGGAGGGGGGGGTGAGTTGGGGGGAGGGTAGTCAAATGGTGGGTGACAGAGTGACTTGGAGGCGTTTTGTCTGCGGCCACCCTTTGCGGGATTAGGGCGTCGGGCTATAGATAGATAGATAGAGACATTTGGCTGGACCACCTTAACCCACTACACCACCAGGCACCTACAGTAAACACAGCAGCACAACCACCTAACACATTCAAAGCATCAGCCACCACCACCTTAAC
This sequence comes from Coenobita brevimanus, assembly GCF_032717465.1. NCBI lineage: Eukaryota > Metazoa > Arthropoda > Malacostraca > Decapoda > Coenobitidae > Coenobita > Coenobita brevimanus. The sequence goes on from NC_136957.1 coordinate 654,750, forward strand.
CCACTACACCACCAGGCACCTACAGTAAACACAGCAGCACAACCACCTGACACATTCAAAGCATCAGCCACCACCACCTTAACCCACTACACCACCAGGCACCTACAGTAAACACAGCAGCACAACCACCTGACACATTCCAAGCATCAGACACCACCACCTTAACTCACTGAACGACTTAGACGATGGCGAGATTTAGAAAAATGGCAGAAACTGTAACCACTGCTAATACACCTAAAGATAATTCACCATACTCCCTGAGTGCTTTATCCATCTATATCTATTTATCTATATCTACTGAAGTAATTCTGGAGACTATTTCAAAGTCTGCATTACAGGAGGAAGCTACTACAGTTCAAAAAAATCTTCCCAAACAAGAAATGAACAATGTAAGGGAACCAATCAGTGCAAGATGCCTGGCCACTGCATTTAAGAGCATGTCACAGTAGGAAGCACCAATGAACCAGCATCAATGAACCAGCACCAATGAACCAGCACCAATGAACCAGCACCAATGAACCTGCACCAATGAACCTGCACCAGGGAACCTGCACCAGGGAACCAGCACCAGGGAACCAGCACCAGGGAACCAGCACCAGGGAACCAGCACCAAGTCACACTGGCTACATGGCACCAAGACTGGCATGGGAGCAGCTTTGGCCATGAAGACGCTTGGTGATGAAACAGTTTGGTGTTAATGCACAAGGAGGAAGGCAGGATAGGGAGGAAGGGAAGGATAGGGAGGAAGGGAAGGATAGGGAGGAAGGGAAGGATAGGGAGGAAGGGAAGGGTAGGGAAGATGGGGAGAATAGGGAGGAAGGAAGGATGGGGCAGTGTTAATGGCAGGGCCTTAAACTATCCATGGCCTAATACCAGATGTCTAGCCTGATAGGAGGGGGGGAAATGTAGGGCCAAAAGAATTATGGAACTATTAAGAAAAGGTGGAACAGTAGAGAGAGGACAGGAAGGGGAGAGAAAGGAGATACAGTCACTGGTAAAAGGAAAAGTCAGAGGCAGGAGGAGAAAGTCAGAGGCAGGAGGAGAAAGTCAGAGGCAGGAGGAGAAAGTCAGAGGCAGGAGGAGAAAGTCAGAGGCAGGAGGAGAAAGACACAGGCAGGAGGAGAAAGACACAGGCAGGAGGAGAAAGTCACAGGCAGGAGGAGAAAGACACAGGCAGGAGGAGAAAGACACAGGCAGGAGGAGAAAGTCACAGGCAGGAGGAGAAAGTCACAGGCAGGAGGAGAAAGACACAGGCAGAAGGAGAAAGACACTGGCAGAAGGAGAAAGACACAGGCAGGAGGAGAAAGTCACAGGCAGGAGGAGAAAGTCACAGGCAGGAGGAGAAAGTCACAGGCAGAAGGAGAAAGACACTGGCAGAAGGAGAAAGACACTGGCAGAAGGAGAAAGACACAGGCAGAAGGAGAAAGACACAGGCAGAAGGAGAAAGACACAGGCAGAAGGAGAAAGACACTGGCAGAAGGAGAAAGACACAGGCAGAAGGAGAAAGACACTGGCAGAAGCAGAAAGACACAGGCAGAAGCAGAAAGTCGCAGGCAGGAGGAGAAAGACACAGGCAGGAGGAGAAAGACACAGGCAGGAGGAGAAAGACACAGGCAGGAGGAGAAAGACACAGGCAGGAGGAGAAAGTCACAGGCAGGAGGAGAAAGACACAGGCAGAAGCAGAAAGACACAGGCAGGAGGAGAAAGTCACAGGCAGGAGGAGAAAGACACAGGCAGGAGGAGAAAGACACAGGCAGAAGCAGAAAGACACAGGCAGAAGCAGAAAGACACAGGCAGAAGCAGAAAGACACAGGCAGAAGCAGAAAGACACAGGCAGAAGCAGAAAGACACAGGCAGAAGCAGAAAGACACAGGCAGAAGCAGAAAGACACAGGCAGAAGCAGAAAGACACAGGCAGAAGCAGAAAGACACAGGCAGAAGCAGAAAGACACAGGCAGGAGGAGAAAGACACAGGCAGGAGGAGAAAGACACAGGCAGAAGCAGAAAGACACAGGCAGGAGGAGAAAGACACAGGCAGGAGGAGAAAGTCACAGGCAGAAGCAGAAAGACACAGGCAGAAGCAGAAAGACACAGGCAGAAGCAGAAAGACACAGGCAGAAGCAGAAAGACACAGGCAGGAGGAGAAAGACACAGGCAGAAGCAGAAAGACACAGGCAGAAGCAGAAAGACACAGGCAGAAGCAGAAAGACACAGGCAGAAGCAGAAAGACACAGGCAGAAGCAGAAAGACACAGGCAGAAGCAGAAAGACACAGGCAGAAGCAGAAAGACACAGGCAGGAGGAGAAAGACACAGGCAGGAGGAGAAAGTCACAGGCAGGAGGAGAAAGTCACAGGCAGGAGGAGAAAGACACAGGCAGGAGGAGAAAGTCACAGGCAGGAGGAGAAAGACACAGGCAGGAGGAGAAAGTCACAGGCAGGAGGAGAAAGACACAGGCAGGAGGAGAAAGACACAGGCAGGAGGAGAAAGACACAGGCAGAAGGAGAAAGACACAGGCAGAAGGAGAAAGACACAGGCAGAAGGAGAAAGACACAGGCAGAAGGAGAAAGACACAGGCAGGAGGAGAAAGACACAGCCATTTTGTATTTAAAAAAAAAAAAAAGTCAGATTAATTCAAACTTACACAGTACTTCCAATTCCCTGACTCCCCCAACATCTCTTCCTTAGTGATTTATTTTTTGGTTTTATTCTTGCTACTACTTGGCAATTTTTACAACTCAGGGGCTGGTACTCTTGAAGCACCTCCCCTAACACCTCTTCCTTATTGATTTATTGTTTTATTCTTGCCACCACCAGGCATTTTAAAACTCAGGGAGGACTTACAGCTCTGATGGGGTTAATAAGGCTACATCTTCAGTTCAAAAAATACAGAATTAATAGACTCTGGAAATATTGCTATCGTATCGTTTATATAGACTCTGGAAATATTATCGTAACATTTACATAGACTGCAAATAATGCTATCATATCATTTATATAGACTGCAAATATTGCTCTCGTATCGTTTATATAGACTGCAAATATTGCTCTCGTATCGTTTATATAGACTGCAAATATTGCTCTCGTATCGTTTATATAGACTGGCAAAACAGCTATCATATCGTTTATATAGACTCTGGAAATACAGCTATCATATCGTTTATAGAGACTCTGGCAATACAGCTATCATATCGTTTATATAGACTCTGGAAATACTGCTATCGTATCGTTTATATAGACTCTGGCAATACAGCTATCATATCGTTTATATAGACTCTGGAAATACTGCTATCGTATCGTTTATATAGACTCTGGCAATACAGCTATCATATCGTTTATATAGACTCTGGAAATACTGCTATCATATCGTTTATATAGACTCTGGAAATACTGCTATCATATCGTTTATATAGACTCTGGAAATACAGCTATCGTATCGTTTATATAGACTCTGGAAATACAGCTATCGTATCGTTTATATAGACTCTGGAAATACAGCTCTCGTACCATTTATATAGACTCTGGAAATACTGCTATCGTATCGTTTATATAGACTCTGGAAATACAGCTATCGTATCGTTTATATAGACTCTGGCAATACAGCTATCATATCGTTTATACAGACTCTGGAAATACAGCTATCATATCGTTTATACAGACTCTGGAAATACAGCTATCATATCGTTTATACAGACTCTGGAAATACAGCTATCATATCGTTTATACAGACTCTGGCAATACAGCTATCATATCGTTTATACAGACTCTGGAAATACAGCTATCATATCGTTTATATAGACTCTGGAAATACAGCTATCATATCGTTTATAGAGACTCTGGCAATACAGCTATCATATCGTTTATATAGACTCTGGAAATACAGCTATCATATCGTTTATATAGACTCTGGAAATACAGCTATCGTATCGTTTATATAGACTCTGGCAATACAGCTATCGTACCATTTATATAGACTCTGGAAATACAGCTATCATATCGTTTATATAGACTCTGGAAATACTGCTATCATATCGTTTATATAGACTCTGGAAATACAGCTATCGTACCATTTATATAGACTCTGGAAATACTGCTATCATATCGTTTATAAAGGTTCCAACATGCTTGAATGCGTCGGCTTTCATAACTTAATAGCAGCTCACCACACTGCTCAATCCCTGGCAGCCTCCCTATTCAGTCTTAGCCCAGAGGTCACACCCTATGGCCTCTTCCCAGGTCTTTTTCAGTCTGCCTCTCACCCCTCCCTCAACCTGACCACTTATCACCTTCCACACCCAACTGTTACTCTCCATCAAAAATAAAATCAAGGCATTTGAGAGAAGAACAAGTACCAATGGAACTTAGAAATCTGCATATAAGACAAGGCTTAACTATCACAACACTGATTTCCCTAGATAAATAGCTAAGGAAGAGGTGTTAGGGAGCTTCCTTTTGAATGCAGGGGTCTCCAACTGACCTAAGTTTAACCCCTAAAATAAATCATTACAGAGGAGATGTCAGGGAGCTTCCTGTTGTGTGTTAATTCACTCCCGCCACAGCCAATGGTTTTATCCAGCTCTGGGGATATTTTATTTACTGATAGGGTAATAAGGGCTGTATGGCCTCTGTTGCAAGTCTCCAAAGACTATTAAAACTATATGGAAAAGTTAAGAATGAAATCTAAGGCACAAGGGGTGGCAGTGATCATTTCCTGGGATATGGTTGTTAGCACTGCCAATTTAACTGCAGCACACTTACTGCAAATAATTCCACTTAGCAAAATTGAGTTTTTAACGTTCTGCATGATTCTTGCAACTATAGCTTCCTCAGCTTTAAATTTAAGCACAGGTTGCAGTGCATTTTGACTAACACCTACTGAGGCAAGTTCTGCAACCAACTGGCAATTAACAAAAGCAGCACCACAGCAAGAGTTAAAGAAAACTATTCATTATGTATACAACACTCCACTGGCACATCAATGGTTATTTCAACAGACTGGCACCTAAGTGAGTATGTATAACATTTTTAAACAGACTAATCTTGTAGAATCCAGCCAAGTTGCTCCCTTTCATCACTGGTGGTGGTGGTGGTGGTGGTGGTGGTGGTGGATGTCTACCACCAGACACCACCACAGCAGGGGTGGCCTCCTCTGCCATCAAGCTGCCCTCGTCGTACTGCCCTAAAGTACAAACATGCATTACAACTCCACCCTTGAACCACAATGCCAGTGCTACCTCAACCATCAACACTAGTTAAATCTTAGGCTGAAGGACATACTGAAGGCTGTATCAAACCAGCCATTTCAAGGAGTCTATCAGTTAATAATCTTGCCATACACATGTACAGTAAGCAACAAGAATAGTGTCGCGTAATTTGGTGAAAACATAAGCTAACGGGCTAAGCGTCTGGTACGTTCCGCCACCTGTCATACGGACGGTTCATAATGTTTCACGAGTTACATTTAATCTTCGGACAAAACCGCGACATGACTACTGTTGCTCACTGTACCTATCTCTCAAAAGGAGGATGGTGGACTGCCGAAGGGGAATTTTAGCATGAAGTCTCCTAGATTCACATCCAGATAAGCATGAACCCACAACTGAGTTAAGGGCTCTAGTAAGTAAGTTTCTCAGTGAAATATGTTAACACCCAAATATACCTAGTAACCAATGCATTTATTCCTATACAGTATAATGCTACTTCCCTATTCAAGTTGTGCAAATGCAAACAGCAAACTAGCAAGGAACAATCTTCATTTTCCTTCATCCTGATCTTTTCCACCTAATGCTGGAGTGAGGAAGGGTGCACAAAGGAAGGACAGGGAAAGAATTAATAGAGGAAGCACTTACATTTATACCTCAACATCTTTACCCGCCTAATGGAGTGGAAAAAGCTATTTCCTTCATTCATTAATTTATAAAATTCCAAGATGCTTCCATACATCAGCCTTGATCACCTAATGGCAGTTCTCCATGCTGCTTGATCTCTAGCAGCTTCTCTGTCCAGCCCTTTATCCCTGAGGACACTGACTTCATCCCAGGTCTTTCAGTCGGCCTCTCAACTTTACCCTCCATGTTAACACCTCTCACCCTCCGCACCCAAATGTCATCCCCCATCCTCTCCACATGCCCAAACCATCTCACTCTACCCCTCCTAATCACACCACCACTACACTCCAGTCTCATCCTTCCTCCCAAATCATCTCAGGCTATCCCCTTCTCATCACAACACCAATACACTCCAGCCCCATCCTTCCTCCCAAACCACCTCAATCTACCCCTTCCTCTTAACTCTACCCTCAACATTCACACCTCTCCCCCTCTGCACCCAGTTGCATCCTCCATTCTCTCCACATGCCCAATGCAATGGACAGTAAATTTCTATGACTGCACCTATGTAGATATATACTTTACCAATGCCTTCACCCACACTGGATAAAACTTAGGTCATAACGTATCAACTGTTCCCTAATCTTTCTTGCATAGTCTACTGTATAGTCTGTTAACTGCTCTAACATCTGTATCTAAATGACTTGTTAATTATGCTAAAGAAGGGCTATGGCAGAGGTCGGCAACCTATGGCTACGAGGCTCTTAGGACACTTTTGCAGCTCCAGAAGCTTCATAAATAACCATTTATTCTTTCAGAACGAAGGCATCATATTAGACATGCAAGGCAACATTAGATTTTTCATTCAACTTTGATAAGATCTATACTATAAGCAGATCAAACTATCACCATAATGTTTTGTTTAGGTTTAGAATACTGAAGATTTCAGTTCGAGAATTTTCTGTACTGCAGCTCCAAGAGTACTACATTTTTATGAAACTTTAAAACAAATGGCTCTTCTACAGTAGCTTTAAGGGTGGCTGACCTCTGGGCCATGGGAAAGGTGTACAGGCAAGGTAAGGTCAATCTGGCATTAAGCTATATCACTCTACAAAAGGACAGAAAGCTATACCAATTTATGGCCTAAAATCTGTGCTTCCATCTCACTTAGATTTCTTAACCAAGGAAAAAATAATCTTGCCACATAGCTATACTGTAGTCTGTCCTTCACCTGATGGAACTGGCCCATTCTCACAAATTTAGTACTTAATTGATTACAGTTTCATTAATTTTATAGTTATGGAGGTACGAATGAGTCTCCTTGGTTACTGTATGTTTTCACTGGACATAACTACCACTCCCACATCAATACAGTGTGCTTGCTGGAAATTTAATTATATATCTATCTAATCTATCTATTGCCAGACATCTTAATCCTGTAAGGTGTGGCCACAAATATCCTCCACACTGCCCTGTCCTCTGCCATTTCACTGCCATCCCTCCAACTCACACACCCCCATCTCATCTCCATCCCTCCAACTCACACCCCCCTCCACCATATCTACCCACATTCCTCCCTCTTACACACATTCTCTCTCCCATATCTACTTGTATCTACTCTCCATCCCTCCAACTTACACCCTCCCCCCATCTCTCCACTCCAGCCCTCCATCTCATCCTTGGCTATAATGTAAGAATGAGTGTCCTTGCTCAATTCAACCCTCCATAGTTACCTGCCTACACTAACAGACAAACAGGAGTGACAGGAGAGAGACAGACAAGAGAAAGACAGAAAAGAGACAGACAAGAGACAGGAAAAACAGACAGGAGAGACAGGAGACAGTACTATACCCTTCACAACAGATTTCAACCTCTCCAAGCAGTCGTGGTCCCTCTGCTACTCTTGAGTTCTCCAGGCAGTCTCCCTTCACTCCTCTTGAACCGCCATCACGCTGCCATCTCTCTGGAACCCTGCTTTCTTGTACTTCACTTACACCCACACAAACCCAAGGCCGCCACAGGAACACCACTGCAATGATTGTAGGAACATAATACAAAATTATTCACATTTAGAATAGACAGTTATACATTAAACAGCACTACTTCTTCTACCTTCTACCTGGCCTATATTTTGCCTTACTAAGTCCATCTCACACAGCTCAGTGGCGAACAAGGTAATGCTATAGAGTACCCTTTCCACAGCACTTCTTCATGACTAGCAACATTCTACTCACCTACAGTTACAATTCAAAATTCATGATGCTATGATATTTTAAACCAAAAAAAGAAGGGCATAGCATCATATTCTAATATAATTTTCGTTACAGCCAAGTATTCAAAGTGGAAAATTGTTTTTATACCTATGGCCACTTCTGAATCAGTCACTCCTGCAAAAAAATACCAAGATGTGTTTGCATTTGATGAGCTGTAGTTATGAGTTAGGAATGAGTCTCCTTGGTTACTATTCCAATTTACAACTACTAAAATCTGACTGGTCACTCCCACAAAAAATACGAAGATGTGGTTGCATCTGACGAGCTGTGGTTTTGAGTCAAGAATAAGTCTCCTTGGTTACTATTCCAGTTTACAACTAAAATTTGATGCTAGTCATGAACAAGTGCTATGAGTCTCCTTGGTTACTAGCTTGCTTTTACTTTACCTTGGCCTAAAATTGCCATCTCTCCATTCTGAATGCTGAATTGTAATCAGATAAACACTAGAACATGATGCTAGTCACAAAGAAGTGCTATGGGATGAATGTACAGCCATACCTTTGCTTTTTTCCTGCCAATGCGCTATGTGAAATAATTTACAAAGGAATGAACACCTGGGCAAAGCTATTGTGACAGTCTCCTTGGTTATTAGTCAAAACTGCCCTCCCAATCTGACTACACCTGCCCATCAATTAACTGAAAAGGGGCTAGGGATCTTTACAAAGCCTTGGCCATGAGTAAAGAATGAGTCTCCTTGGTTATTAGCCAGAATTACCCCCCAAATCTGACAGCTTTGCCATAAACTAACTGAAAATTATGAAGAGCCTCCTTGGTCATGAGTAAGGAATGAGTCTCCTTGGTTACTAGTCAAAATCACCGTCAATCTGACTACTACTTGCCATCAGCTTATTGAAAAGGGGTGAGGGATCTTTACATAGTTCCTGTATGGAATACTAGCCTTAGTTAGGGAATGAGTCTCCCTGGTTACTAGTCAAAATTACCATTCCTATCTGCCTACACTTGGCCAAAAAGTAACTGAACATAGGCTACGGATCACTATGTAGGGCCTTGGTTGCGAGTCTCCTTGGTTACTAGTCAAAATTACCCTCCCAATCTGACTACACTTGTCCATAAAGTTATTGAAATCAGGCTAGGGATCATTACATAGGGCTTTGGTCATAAGTCTCCTTGGTTACTAGACAAAATTATCTTTCCAATCTAGCTACACCTGGCCAACCACTGACTGAAAAGGACTTAGAGATCTCTGAATAGTTACTGCATGGAATTGGAGCCTTGGTTAGGGAATGAGTCTCCTTGGTTACTAGTCAAAATACGCATCAAAAGCATCAATCTGACTACACCTGGCATTAACTAAAACGGAGTTAGGGATCTTTGAAAAGTTGCCGCATGAAATTTGAGTCTTAGGGAATGAGTCTCCTTGGTTACTAGTCAAAATTACCTTTCCAATCTGACTACACTTGGCCAAGAAGTAACTGAATAAAGGGTCAGAGATCTATAAAGAGCCTTGGTCATGAGTCTCCTTGGTTACTAGTCAAAATTACTTTTCCAATCACTACATTTGGCCATAAATTAACTGAAAACAGGCATAAGGATCTTTACATTATTTTAGCAAGGAATTTTAGCCTTAGTTAAAGAATGAGTCTCCTTGGTTACTAGCCCAAATTACCACCTCAATCTGACTACACAGCCATAAAGTAACTGAAAGGGAGTTAGGAATCTTCACATAGTCTTTGCATGGAATTTTATGACCCTTAGTTATGGAATGATTTAATCTGACTACACCTGGCCAAAAAAGTAACTGAAATGGGGTTAGGGATCTTTAAGAACAGCCTTGGTCATGAGTCTCCTTGGTTACTAGTCAAAATTACCCTCCCAATCTGACTACACCTGGCCATTAACAGAAAAGGGGTTAGAGATCTTACAGAGAGCCCTGGTCATGAGTATGGAATAAGTCTCCTTGGTTACTAGTCAAAATTTCCCTTCCAATCAGGCTACACTTGGCCATAAACTGTGAAGGCTGGGGGTCTCACTAAAAACTCAAATTATTTTTTTAAATTAGCTGGGAAAGTTATATACCTAACCCCTCCAGGTAGCATGCATAAAATAATAATAATAATAATAATAATAATAATAAAATTGAGAAGGTTCTGGCATATTTACCTAGTAAGTATCCAATTAAATGTCCCCCAAAGTAGGTTGTGGTAGTTGTGGTAGGGGGTAGTTGTTGTGGTAGTGGTAGTTGTGGTGGCTCTCTCTCTACACCTACATGGCCAATTACTGAACCCTCCAGATCTTTCTTTCTCTTCTTCTTCACTATCAGGCTGCCTTCTCCCCAGCTCACACTCCTGAAAAAGAATATTCCTTATAAGCCATCACAAGAAAATCTCAATAAAATATCAAAATATCCATACACAAACACAACCACAATTCCACACACACAGACAACCCAAACTCGACATACTAACCCCCAAATCTCCACACACACACACACACACACACACACACACACACACACACACACACAAATCTCCACATACACCCCCAATCTAAACACACCCACCCAAATCCATACACATACACAATCCAAACTCCACACATACACACCCCAATCTACACCCCCCCCAAAAAATCTACACACATACATACCGAAAAATCTACACACACACACCCCAAGCTCCACATACATACACCCCACCCGAGTTCACACCCAGCTGTCATGATACTTTCTTACCCTTTCAGTCATGAGTATGCTTTAGAAACACTCAGGCCTGTTTACAATACACATTAAAATCAATATCATTACCACAGAAGCAATTAATGGAGAAAGGTAATTACTGGAGAAAATAATTACCGGAAAGAGAAAGGAAAAATATCTTACCAACATTGCATACCCTTCCCCTGTAACTGCTGGAGCCTGACTGATCAAAAGCCGGCACATTCCACCCACCCCCACATTCCTTCCCTCCCTCCATCTCCCCCACTAGTTTCCTCCCCCCCTCCACCACCTCCTCCCTCCCTTCACAGCCCCTCTTTGCTCCACCTCTCTTTCTCTCTCTCTCCTTCCTTCTCCTCCTCCTCTTCCTCCTCCCTGAAAAGCACTCTTCCTCCAATTCTCCTCCCTCCTGACATCCTCCCTTCCCTCCACCCTCACTAGTTCTCCCCCCCTCTTTCCTCCAACTCTCTCTCCTTTGTCTTCCTTCTTCCTTCCATCTCTTCCTCCTGTCCCTCTCCCTCCTTACATCCTCCCTTCCTTCCACCCCCACTAGTTCCCCCCCCATCTTTCCTCCACCTCTCCTTTCTTTTTCTTTTTTTCTTTCCTTCCTCTCTCTCCATCAATCTTCCTTCCCTCTTCCTCCTCCTTGAAAAACACTTTTCCCCCATCCCCCCTTACCTCCTGTCTCCCCTCCATCCCTCCTTACCTCCTCTCTCCCTCCATCCCCCCCTTACCTCCTCTCTCCCCTCCATCCCTCCTTACCTCCTCTCTCCCCTCCATCCCCCCCCCTTTCCTCCCCCTCCTCTCTCATTAGACACACACACACACACACACACACACACACACACACACACAAAGTAAAAAATAAAATACAATCCATTACGGACAAGGGAATCACCTATACACAAGAACATAAGGAGAGGATAACTGCAGTAGGCCGGTTGGCTCATGCTAGGGAGCTCCTAGAAGAGTAACTGAACTACTGGAATGAGATAAGGATAGCAAAGAAGAAGGCTCTCCCCCGCCCTCCAAACCCTCCAGCCGAAGCCAGCAGTAAAACGTCAGAAAGAACACAACGCTGTATAGAAAAACTGGCGTGGACATTTTACAGGGAAGTGTGAAAGGAGAGAAGGATATTTGTGAAGCACTAAAGAATTATACACTATATCAACCAACTCCAAGTCTCCATAAAGGCACCAGATACTAATAAATATACAGACATGATAACTACCGTAAAAATAAGCGAAGAAACACCATAAATAAATAATAATAAATGCAGTCATCACTCACCTTCATCATCCCCAGCAGCTCCGTCTCCTCTGTGACGTCACCCTCCACCCGTAAAATTATATACTTTTCAATGGCAAATTTTATGCACAGAAGCTCTTGAATATATTATCAGCTGTTCAATTAATAATTATTGTGCAAACTTTGTAATGAAGGAAGTAGGAAGAGGTCTACAAAGCCTCCCAAGCCACGTAGATTCAGGTTCACCTGATGACGTAGCAATGTCTTCAGAAACGGAGGAATCAAGTCTTAACCTGGGGGGCGGTGCTGGGATCAGGAAGGCCTTACTACACAGTGTACACAGAAAACAATATATTGAAATTTCAAATGGGGAGCCAATAGGGGGCCAGTGGGGGGCTAAGGGGGCCGTACTTATATCATAAGCATCTGAGATAGCATCTGCTATATGTTGCACTTCCGAGTTTTGAAAATTGAAAAATACATAAAAACAGCAGAGAAAAGACGTAACAAAAAATCTAGAATCAATACGATATTTTTCTCACATGCCTTCAGTGAAAAGTCAGTTGATTAATGTCAAGTTTTAGTTATTATTTATTTACCGCTTTGTTTCACTGTGGACGAGGCCATGTTGCCTCACCTCACCACCCTGTAAACAAACACCACCACCGCCAGCAGCGGCAGCAGATAGTGGAACTCCAACAGTACAATAAACCCACAAGTGGTCGTCACCACTACAGAAATGCATTTTTCCAGTTGCAAGGTAATGCAACATTAAAATAACTTTCATTTCTGGCGTGAGAGCCTTGTTCTTGCCGTTGGTCTTGTTAGGGTCCTCTGCACCAAATCTGTCACGAAAATTATCCGCCGTTTTCTCAGTCGCCTCGGACTGCTGAGCTACAAAGCCTCCTATGCCACAAGGTGGCATAGGAGGCTTTGTAGCATAAATGAAAATACACACATGTTATGGGACTAAAGAGGTTAAACAAAACCCAGAATATCCTCACAAGTGACATTTAACCCACCATCTTTGTTTTACAGGCAAAGTAAAAACTAAAGGCTTTTCAGAACCTTCATACACTGCTGGTGGGTTTTTCTGAGGAGAACCAGGGTCAGATGAAAGACCTGGTGCACCAAAATGATGGCATTATAACAACTCTGCATGACCAGAATGCAACACATATGGTAAGTTCGTGATTACATGCTCCTCTCATTTTTATTTGGTATATACTGTAGATAGACTAACTGACAAACATACATACCGTACCCTTTTCTTTCTTCCTTCTTTTGTTTTTTTCTCTCTGGCTTCCTTCTTTCCATCCTCCTCTGTGCCGTAACTTAATCTGTGTTTCATCTGTTCTGGATGGCATCAGCTGTTGTGTCATAATGTGTTGTTTTCTTTGAATGATAGTTAACATGCATTTATCTGTATTCTTTTATTATAATGCTTTGATGTGTATTTATAATTTTTTCATTTATTATTTCTTGCGTTTTCAAGATTTTACCAACCTCTTCAGAAGATAATGGAATATTGTTTTGTTCTCAGTTTCCATTTTGTGCATCCCACTCACTGCTTTGAAATAAAAGTAGATTTGGTTTAGGATGATGATGATGTGAAAGAAGATGTAGGTAACTTTAATAATATTTTTCAGGTAATAGAAGACCAGTCCATCACAGGGAAGCCACCAGACTCCTCCGAAGGCTTACGTGGTCAAGGCAGAATGGAAGCTTGTCCCAACGAGAAGCTGCACCTCTTTGATGATGCCACAAGTTTCTTTGGATATGAACTTACTTTTTCAGTGTTGTGGTGCCTGTTTTATATTTTATCCTATTCAGTTGATTGTGTGATTAAAGATCTTCGCAGCATAACAACAAAAATCATCATCATCATCATCATCATCATCGTCTCCTTTCCCACCTTAGGGCAGGGTGAGGAGTAGCAATGCCCAGACAGCCCAAATTTGTCCAATCCAATGGGCCACGCTTTCATTCACTCATCATTCAAGTCCCCGGAGTCTTGGCTTCATCGGATATGCCAAAAACATTCACCAGGTTCTGTAGCTTCACATAAACAAAAGTCATTGCTGTACCTGTTCAATTTAGTGACTCATGCTTGCTCTGAATTGGACTAAACTTGGTGGAGGAGTTGAGGGTTAAAACAGGATGAAGTATTTAGAATAATCAGTCAAAGGTTACTGTCACAGGGCAAGGGCTTGGTGATTGAAGGGTTTAGGTGTTGTGTTCTCCAAGTACTCCCTGTCTTGGTGGTTTCATTGTTAAATTGATGGTGACTTAACTGTTTTCTTAAAAGTTACTCATGGTTCATTATAAAGCTGCATTGAATTTTTAAAATATAGGATGGTTGGATAAGATGATTATGTCCTCCACTTTCTTGTCATATCCTCTTCCTTGCCTTCTGGACCCCACCTAACCCCTCTTGCAGGTGGGGAAAAAAGACACGATGATGATGATAATAATCCTGGTGGTGGTGGTGGTGGTGGTGGATAACATTTTGTAGATACCAGTCTCTAATCTGCTGCCATTCCCAACAGAACCTGAGCATAATAGATGAGAAATAAACCCATGTTGATGCAGCGATTCTTAACTCAAAATTTTCCCAAGAACAACTTGCTGAGGTTTGTCACACATTTCATGCAACACGCTGTATGGGAAATTTGAATAAAATGTTGGTGATATTATTCCCTAACTGTGTGCCGTTCCCAACAGAACCTGAGAAGTCTAATGAGTCCGCGCCAGATGTTCTTGCCAAGCACTCCTGGCAGTTCCTCCTGCAGTCATGGCCGCTAGCGCTTAGACGGTGCAACACCTGGCGCAGGACGACTTGCCATCCACCCTGCCCACTGCACCACCGGCAAGATGTGGTAGGTAATGTTAGACCACCCCTGCATCTACAGTACTATGGCATATGTTAGGCTACTCCATCATGTACTAGAGTAGGCACTGTAATGTTAGACTACTACTACAGTATAATCTACAATACTCTGGCTTATATTAAACTGCACCTGTATATATTAAGTAGGTAAAAAGTAGACTACTGCTACATCTACAGTATTCTGGCTAATGTTAGACTACGAAGTATTACATACACCACAGTAGGTTAGGTTATACGAGCAAGAATGTATAAAATGCATCACAGAAATGATGGGGTTATATATTCTTGTATAATTACAAGTGCCTGCCCTCTTGATATGTATTCAGTACTATATGGTGCTGTTCAAAGACTAGCAGTGTTAATGCAATTTTTCTTTGACCAGAAATTCTTTCAGCTAGTGTTTGAAAGTAATTATTGACATATTTGTGTGTGTCATTGTCTGGTCTGCATATTAATGTTGAAGGTCTGTATTGAGATGTACCAATATAATAATATTACATGTGTTTGCAGATGATACTATGTTGTTGAGTGAAGACGAAGGGGAGCTGCAAGGCTTGGTGGATGAGTTTGGGAGAGTGTGTAAGAAACGGAATCTTAAGGTGAATGTAGGGAAGAGTAAAGTGATGGTCATTGAGAGAGGTGAAGTCAGTGAATGTACAGCGAGGTTGGATGGTGAGGAATTGGAAAATGTGAGTACGTTTAAGTACTTGGGTAGTGTGATGAGTAAGGATGGAGGTTTGGAGGGTGAAGTGCTTGAAAGGGTACAGCAGGGAAGAAAGGTTGCTGGTTCTTTGAAAGCAGTGATAAGAAACAGGGAAGTGAGCATGGAAGTGAAAAAGTTACTACATGTCAGTATTGTGATACCAACTCTAACGTACGGAAGTGAAGCTTGGATGTTGTTGGAAGGACACAAGTCAAGAGTGAGAGCAGTGGAAATGAGTTAATTAAGAGGAGCCTGTGGAGTCACATGGAGAGACAGGCTGACGAATGAGGATATAAAGGAGCGTTGTGGTGTTGATGTGGATGTGATAGGAAGCGTTATGAGGAACACACTGAGGTGGTTTGGCCATGTGGAGAGGATGGAGGGTGAAAGACTGACGAAGAGAGTGTATGTGAGTGAGGTGGAGGAGGGAAGAGGGAGGGGGAGGCCGAGGATGAGATGGAGGGATGGGGTGGAGAGGTATATGAGAGAGGGGGGTGTGAGTTGGGAGCAGGGCAGTGAAATGGCGGGGGACAGGGCGACTTGGAGGCGATTTGTTTGTGGCCATGGACAGCTGCCATCAGGTGAAAAGACCTACACGTGCTATAGCATCATAATTGTTCTCTAAATATGTTAACTTATAAATAACATGCCTTTATTAAAGCACCCACTTAATGTCACTGGGTTAATATAGAAATTAATGAATAAATCATTTATAAACTTGAAAGTACAGTAATGACATGCAGTACCACTGTGGAAGATGTCTTAACCCTCTGAGTATGAAAGGTGCCTCCACTGTGGAAGATGTCTTAACCCTCTGAGTATGAAAGGTGCCTCCACTGTGGAAGATGTCTTAACCCTCTGAGTATGAAAGGTGCCTCCACTGTGGAAGATGTCTTAACCCTCTGAGTATGAAAGGTGCCTCCATGTTACCAAATAGTGGCAACAGGAGACACAATTGCATAGGTTTTTATGAAGCTACAAACCCATTTTACCTCCGCTGAAAGCACCTTAGGACAGGAGGGTCATCCTTCTCCATGCCCACTGCACAAACATTGGTTGCTGGAGTGATGGTGTCATGACAGGAGACTAAGTACAGTGTTTGTAAAATTGTTCCCAGCTGTGCCATTTTCCTGTGCTTACCATCCACTCACTCAGTGTAGTGCTGCTTTGGGTGTCTGTCCTTTCCTCTCTTCTGTCCTTCTTCTTTTGTCTTTCTTTCCTTCATTCTTTCTTTCTTCTGCCTACGAGTGACTTTTCATTCTCTCCTCCGTCTTTCTTTCCTTCTTTCTTTCCTCTTCCTTCTGGCTATGTGTAATTCTACACTGAGTGACAAGCCAAATGGTTTCCTGTACACCAGGAAGCCATTTACTAGATAGATAGATAGATTAATCCCCAAGCTAGACCTCATCAGATCATATAGCCCTGCTAGGGTTACAGGAGAGTGCTACCCCTCCCAGCACAGCAGCCACTGGGCGAGGCGCGAACTCGCAGCCTCACGATTACGAGCCTGCCACCCTACCACCGAGCTACCGCGCCCCTCCAGTTATTTACTACGCTGAGTGGTAACCATATAACCAAATTATGGTGCCTGGTGGTTTAGTGGGTAATTAAGGCTCTCCAATTGGATTGAGCCTGTGTACAGTAGGTGTATATCCAAGGGGTGGTTGGGGTTTACTGCTCACATAATGCCACCCAGGGATGAGTGAGGCTGGTCACTCTCATCTTAAATGTCAGGACCAACTTGCCTAGCCCCGGGCTCCTACGCTCCTTGTGGGGCGACATAGGATGGGATGATGGATGGATAGAATATTTTTTTTTTTTTTTTTTATACAGAAGATAAACAGAGGTAGAAAAAAAAATGGTTACATCAGATTACAAGTGTCCTCCATTCATAAAAATCAATAACACTTGGACTTGAACTATTGTAGGTTGAAGTTTTGGGGGGATTTTACTCTGGGGAAGCGAGTTCCAGAGAGGAGCAGTTCGGGAAATAAATGAAATCTGATAGGCAGATCAAGTGGGGTTGGTGGAGGATTAGTGCCCCTCCCTGTAAAACAGTTAACTCTAAGCCCTTGTCCACCCCGTTTGGGATACATGGCGTCTGGCAATGAATGAATGAATGATAGGCAGAAGTTGTTCAGTATGGCAGTGTATCAGTAATTTAAAAAAAAAAAGATGAGGTCATAAAGTTTGACATCAAGGATAAGGGACTGATAAAGAGGGTGCTAGAGATTGAGCAGCGTGGAGAGCAGCGTTCCGGTGACCAAGGCCAACACATACAAGCATGTAGGAGCCTTGATAAATGAGTGATGGATGGGTAAGCAGACAGACAGACATAAATAGACAAACAGATAGCAAGATATATAATGCTTTGTTTTGATGTACAGTGAGTAGATTTAATTGATTCTCTTTTTTCCTTTTTTTCTAGATCTGGGAGCAGGGCAATGAAATGGTGGGGACAGGGCGACATGGAGGTGATTTGTTTGTGGCCACCCCTTACACGATTAAGGCGTCTGATCTGATAATAGATAGATAGATAGATAGTAAAGCACACAACATGGCCCATACTGAACTCCATCAGTGCTGCCTTCAGTTGGACTCTGATGGGGTGATCGATAGGAATGTAAGAGCATGGCTTAGTGTAAGAAGTGGAGTATAGTAGTAATAGTAAGGGTTTTAGTAATAGTAGTAGTGATTGTAATGAGAGTAGTAGTTACAGTAGTAGTAGTAGTTGTAGCAGAAGTAATAAGAGTGATTGTTATAGTAGTAGTAATACTAGTAGCACAGTAGAAGTAATAGTAGTAGTTGTAGTAGTAATAATAATAGTAGTAGTAGTTGTGATGGTTGTAGTAGTAGTAATAGTAGTAGCAGCTGTTGTGATGGTTGTAGTAGCAGTCAGACAGAGAGGCATTGATATTTAATTTATACAGGCATGTTGGCATCTTTATAAATGATACGAACAGATAGGTATCGATATTGTATGAGGTGTGACAGAAAAGAAATGGGACACTGGCTGCTAATCACACAATTCATCAGCCACACATTAATGAAGTACGTCACAGTGTTGCCCAACATCTCAGCACTGTATGAGAAAAGCAGCACTTCAATTAAACTATTATCTTTCTTTTCACAGGTGGTTTTGTAGCTCCTGTCAAGTGCCCTTCATCCCTTTCACTACCACGCCCATATGCACTCACAAACACCCACAACTCACGTTCAAATTTCGCTTTCACGCACATCAGTCTCGATGACACCTCCTTCCATTCAGTCACACACTGCTGTACTTCCGGGCTCACTAACAATGCCACACCTTCTCTTGCCCTTCCTCTGTCAACACCTGTCAATCTTCCATTCACACTTCCAAACATAGACTCACCCTTCCCTTTCATCTTCGTTTCACTCAAAAACAGCTTATCCAACTCTCTTCTCACAAACATTCTCCGTCTCCTCCCTTTTAGCCTCAATCGTACTACATCCACGCACATTCATAGACCCAATCTTCAGGGTACGGGGATAACTCCATCCCCCATCCCTTTCTCTGGCCTGTCTCTTTTTAGGAACTCAAAAACAGAGGAGGGGGTCCCTAGTCCCCTCACCCCGCCCCTTTTAGTTGCCTTTTACGACGCGCAGGGAATACGGTGGCAGAATTCATCCCAACACAACCTGGCCGCAGAGTAGTAGTACCACCCCATAGTGCGGCCAGATTGAGTCTTCCCCGCCATAAGAGGGACACATTGATGGTATGGTAAATATGTGGCTGGTATTATGATCGTATGATAAATGTGGGACTGGTATTATGATCGTATGATAAATGTGGGACTGGTATTATGATCGTATGATAAATGTGGGACTGGTATTATGATCGTATGATGTGGCTGGTATTATGATCGTATGATAAATGTGGGACTGGTATTATGATCGTATGATAAGTATGTGGCTGGTGTTATTGTGGTATTGTAAATGGGTGGCTGGTGTTATGATGGTACGGTAAATGTGACTGCTTTTGTGGAGAGAGAGAGAGAGATTTGCTTCTGTTATCGTCGCGTAAGGACGCTCCTGAACGCCTATTACTTGGCGATTTATTTTGCTTATTACACCTTACTGTTCTCTCCTGGTATGTAAATCCTAATATCGCCTTACTCTACATACACAACATGCAGGAGGGTAGTCACGAGCAAAATCTAGAACTAAATCGCTGAGGTGGTGGTGTTAGGGAGCCTTCTTACCCTTCAAGATTGCGGGCCAGAGGGTAGAGCAACAGTGGATATATTTTTGGAATTCATAAAATTAACGACGAAGCGACAATTATTTTCATCAGTTACCCTTATATTTTCTTTCCTCGTTTTCTAAGATGTGTTTATGAGAGAAAACGTTTGATAATATATGGTTAACTGTTACATTAAATTTCAAAGCCATTTTTGAATTCAATTTGCCTTTTATATCACCCAGATTCTGTCCAAATCCAGTAAATATAGGTTGATGAGATGTAACTAGGCGCTGATCTTACTCTTTGGCTCAGCATCCTTTGCACTTCTTCGTGACTAGCACCATATTCAAGTGTAAATCTAAGCATGAAACTCAACACTAGGATGAAGAGACGGCAATTTTACCCCGTTTTAAAGAGTATTGGCGTAAAATTGCCATCTCCCTACCTAGAACGCTGAACTGTAACGAGATTAACACTAGAATATAACGCTAGTCACGAAGAAGTGCCAGAGAATGCAGAGCAGTAGTATTTATTCTGCAAAAGGACGAAAATCTGGGACAAGTATAAGTGAAGGAAGTATTGGAAAAGCGTGTATAGAGAACAGTGAGCCAACGATGATTGAATTGATATACTGAATTATCGTATATATATTTGGTGTTGGAAAGTTTGATGGTGGTGGTGTTAGTGGTGGGGTGGTGGTGGTAATGCTGGGGATGTGGTGGTGGTGGTGGTGGTAATGCTAGGGATGTGGTGGTGGTGGTGGTGGTAATGCTGGGGATGTGGTGGTGGTAGTGGTAATGCTGGGGATGTGGTGGTGGTGGTGGTAATGCTGGGGATGTGGTGGTGGTGGTGGTGGTGGTAATGGTGGCGATGTGGTGGTGGTGGTGGTAATGCTGGGGATGTGGTGGTGGTAGTGGTAATGCTGGGGATGTGGTGGTGGTGGTGGTAATGGTGGCGATGTGATGATGGTGGTGGTGGTGGTGGTATTGGTGGTAATGGTGGTGGTGGTGGTAATGGTGGTAGTGGTGGTGGTGGTAATGGTGATGGTGGTGGTGGTGGTGGTTAGTAACTAAAATTGGGGCAATTTGAAATGGAAAAAAATAAAACTGAATGACATACGACAATAGAGAGAGAGAATGAGAGAGAGAGAGGGGGCGCTAAAAAATCGAAGGTCATACGGAAGCACAAACTGACGAGAGAGAGAGAGAGAGAGAGAGAGAAGAGGGGGCTAATAATAAATAATAATAATAATAATAATGATAATAATAAATTTTCCGCCATTAATCGACGGGAAAAAAACTGGAAAAGGACGAAAATCTGTGCCAAATCAAACTGAACGAAAAAAATACGAAATAAGCTGAATAAAATCGTCTATCGGCTTAAATATAAAGCAAAAATACTACACGAAAAATTATATAAATCAGGAGACGAAATAAGCTGAATAAAATCGTCTATCGGCAGTAAATACAAAAATACTACACGAAAAAAATATATATATACAAATCAGGGGACGCGAGGCAATCTGAGAGAGCCGAGTCGAAAATGGCCTAGAGTGGAACGCAGCCTGCCCTTCATATTTCCTTGTTTTTTTTATTCCATTTTCCTTTCTATCTCTTTCATATCTTCTGAAAAATGAAAAACTCTCCCCCCTCCTCCCTTCACACCTGGATATCGAGGCTCCCTACACCTGACGCGCCGTGATATTGTTTTCCGATTGTGCGAAGATGCATAAGTTACCCGGATCCGATGCTCACTTGTTCCTCCATCCGCCATATTGATGCTCGCGGGCTAGGGGTGCGTTTGTTGATCTGGAGGGATGCAAGTTTGGTGTTTATTGCGACGCGGGACAAAATTCCGATAGTAAATGCAATGACTGATGTGATTTACCACTTTATTTATTTGTGATTTACCATGTTATTTATTTGTATGTATTTATTTATGTATTTTTGTTACATTCGCTCACATACAGATTACAATTGCTTGATCAGGCTTCCCATATATCATTCTCTGCGCCTTAATGTAGTCGAACTGGAATCTATCTACCTGTCTGTCTATCTCTATCTATCTATCTATCTGTATAAACATTTATTTGGTGGTGGTGGTGGTGGTGGTAGTGGTAATGCTGGTGGTAGTAATGGCGTTGTGGTGCGGTGTGATGTGGTGTGGTATGGTTGTTGTGATGGTGATATGGTATAGTATGTGGTATGGTGTGGAGGTGGTGGTGGTAACAATGTTGGTGGTAGTAATGGTGGTGGTGTGTGGTGCGGTGTGGTATGGTATGGTGTGGAGGTGGTGGTAGTGTGGTCAATTGTGGTGTGGTGTGGTGTAGTGAGCCCTCCTCCACCCCAGGAATGTCACACAAGAATGCTGGAACTTCAATAATCGTTCACTAAGCCTACCACACCACACCACACCACACCCCAGCTCCTTAACACCACCGCTATCATCATCATCATCACAGCAACCTTACCACAACCTTTCCTCATTTGTCAATCTGTCTCTCCATGTAACGTCCTCTAAAATCAGTCATAATCAAAACAGCAGTCACATATAAACTAAGCTAATGAACATGAGGGCAAGAAGTCTATTATCTGATCTTACGTCAATTATTAGGAGACTCAGACACGTACCGTACATGAGACAACCTCTCCCAGTACTGTACAGGCAAACTTTCCCATTCAACAGATCCACTTGCTCATATACTCCAAA
>NC_136957.1:682278-694778 GCF_032717465.1 Coenobita brevimanus
AGACACTGCAGACCCTGCCGTCACCAGCTGTATCTTCTCAAACATGATCGTGATGCCGACCTACTGGGAACTCCATTACGCTGACGCCATCACGGCCTACACGAGGAGACCCAAGGACTTTGCCACAAACGCCTTGGTATGGGCAGGTGAGTCTATACCCAAGCATCCTCTAGACAGGCTGGTCGATGGCATTTATGGCTTTTCTGTCGACGAGACATACAAGATCAAGAACCATACAGAGGATGCCTGGTTCGTCCTGGATTTCCATAGAGTGGTCACCTTCAGCAACGTGGTCATTCTGGGAAAAAGTGGATCCACCGCACTTAGAACCCTCCGAAACTTTGAGATACACATTGGTACATCCACTGATGATATGGAAGACTACAAGCTCTTTGGCAGCTTCCCGGGCAAAGCACGCACGAACCAGGGACTTAGATTCACGTTGGCCAAACCTGTGTCAGCCAGATACCTTTCAGTCCGTCGGCTGTCGGGAGCGCCTCGGTTTGAAGTTGCTCATATTGAAGTGTACTGAGGTGACCATCGGAGAAGAGCAGGTCATAGACTGAAGTTTAACCCTTCTGGCCTGATGCTGTCTTTCCCATTTTCACCGTATAAACAGGGAACGTGCATCAAGGCCTTCAGCACCACAATGAATGTTGATTTTGAGGATTTTAGTGCTTGGAAGTTATCTCTGGTATATACTGATGAACGTAGATATTTAACTGTTGTTCTGAGTGCTTTATGAAATGTGCAGTACAGTGTAATGTAGGATGTGATTTTGTGTTATATTCTCTGCACCTTAACCTGGCTTATATCTTTCTTTTCAACTTGCAGCTTACATCACATAGCGAAGAAAAAGAGAATGACATGGTTCAACACCCTTTCCATGGTACTTCGTGACCAGCATCAAGTTCTACGCTCTGTTCACTTTAACTAGGCTTAAAATTGCCATCTCTTGATATTGTTCAGCTGTAAAATGAGGTGAACACCAGAATACGGTGCTAGTCACGAAGAAGTGCTAAAGAAATGATGATGGGCCACATTCTTCTTATTCTGCCACTGAGCTACTGGAAGTAAGCTACAAAAGGATGACTCTCTACGGCAGGGTAACGCTAGAATATGGTACTAGTCACGAAGAAGTGCTCTGGAAATGATGTAGAGCCGTAGCATTGTCTTATTCTGCCACTGCACTTTCGGGAAATGAGATGCAAATGTAAATATCCACCAAGTTCAAATAAATGACCTATAATGTTAATCTGTTGTTACGTCTCCGCTTTCTACCTGGGCGGATGGCAAATTAATCCAAGTTCGAGTAAAAGGAGTATAACAGGGACGGTGCATGGGGGGCTTTCGACGTTGGGGTTGCTGCTGAAGTGGGGCGCCTTCAAGTGGTGGCACTGATATAACTGGGTCACGCCTCTGCCTGGTTATGCAAACGTCCCTCTCAACTACCTCCCTATTCCCTTCCCAAAAAGAGAATTGTGGATTGCTGGAGAGAGACATGTTCATCCTGCACTCCACTGGGTTCACATTTCAGACGAACCTGGGGCTACTACTACTACTACTACTACTACTGCTACTACTATTATTATTATTATTATTACTACTACTACTGCTACTACTACCATTATTTCTACTACTACTACTACTACTACTACTAATGTCAAGATTAATGCAGACTTTTGGGGTGATTTAATGCTTAGACTTATTGTAATTTGCACCGGTAACGTACACTTGATGCTGGTGTAAAATTGTAAAATAAATCGCTGCGAATGCTGTGTTAAGAAATCTGTGCCAAAGAGTACGACCTGTTTATACCTATACTCTCTCTCTCTCTCTCTCTCTCTCATGGTGGTATATTAAACTCCAAAGCCACAGACCAGGAACTATTATACCTGCAGTTAGTCTCTCTCTCCCTCTCTCTCTCTCTCTCTCTCAAGGCGATATATTGGGCAGGAGAAATTATTAAGGCAACAGTGAGGAGCCTCGGCCGTAAAATAATGTTGACTGAAATAATAGGCAAGAACCCGAAAGGGGCCGAGGAGGGGAGGGGGGGACAGACCAGGAATAATAACACGGCAGATTGAGAGAGAGAGAGAGAGAGAGAGAGAGAGAGAGAGAGAGAGG
This sequence comes from Coenobita brevimanus, assembly GCF_032717465.1. Lineage (NCBI taxonomy): Eukaryota > Metazoa > Arthropoda > Malacostraca > Decapoda > Coenobitidae > Coenobita > Coenobita brevimanus. The sequence continues at coordinate 684,406 of NC_136957.1, forward strand.
GAAAGAAAGTGACTGGTGGAAAGGAAAAGAAGAAAGGGGGTGAGATGGAGGAGTGAGGTGGAAGGGAAGGAAGAGAGAAGCGGATGAGAAAGAGAGAGGAGGGGGCAGAGAGAAGGTGGAAGATGAGTGGAAAGAAGGGGAAGAGAATGAAGAGGAGAGGGGTGGATGGGAGAGGGAGGGGTACAAAGGAGTGGAGATGTGGAGGAAGAGAGGTGGATGGGAGAGAAGAGGAGGAGGAACAGAAGAGGAAAGAAGTGGATGGAAAGGAAGGGGGAAGGAGAAGTCAGAAATGTATGAGATGGAGGGTAGGAAGCAGAGATAAATAAATAAATAATGAATGAATGAATGAAGGAGAGGTGGATGGGGAATTTGGTGGAGCAATGACCTGAAGAGAAGGGAGTGGAAGGGAAAAGGGTGGAGGAGGCAAGGAGAGGAGGAAAATGAGGAAGTGTGTGTGTGTGTGTGTGTGTAATTCACCGGGTCGGGTCGGTCAGGATCACCTGATGGTCGTGATCGTCAGCTTTTACCCTCCCGGAAGGGAGCTGAGAGCTCATATAGTCCGATCTAAGGGCAAGGGTGTGACCTTCACACACGCACACACCCGTCCCCTTGCTCAAGGGGGACAGTAACCACCCACTTCGTCAGTGAAACTTCGCAACCTGAGCGAGGTGCGAACTCCCGTCTACCAGATGGCAAACGAGAACGTTACCACTGCACCAGCGAGCGGTGTGTGTGTGTGTGTGTGTGTGTGTGTGTGTGTGTGTGTGTGTGTGTGTGTGTGTGTGTGTGTGTGTGTGTGTGTGTGTGTCTGTGTGTGTGTGTGTGTGTGTGTGTGTGTGTGTAAGGGACATTTATGACTGATGCGAGTTTGAGATGGCAGGGTGGTGAGGAGAGAGAGAGAGAGAGAGAGAGAGAGAGGGGGGGGGGGCTGTAGATCCTTGGGTGGGTGGGGAAGTGGGACAGGGGGAGGGAGGTGAGAGGAGGAAAAGGAGAAACGAACTAGGGATGAGGGTGAGAGCAAGGGTAAGGTGGGGAAGACTGGATAAGCCAACGCCAGTAAAAGTTATAATTTCTTCTTACACCTGGAGCCGGTTCTACCTCAAAATCTAATCAACTCTTCCTTGACCCCCTGCCCACATATCCACCAAAGTTGTGTGTGTGTGTGTGTGTGTGTGTGTGTGTGTGTGTGTGTGTGTGTGTGTGTGTGTGTGTGTGTGTGTGTGTGTGTGTGTGTGTGTGTGTGTGGATATTCGCCCCTACGTGTCAAGTGGGGTTGGTGGAGGATTAGTGCCCCTCCCTGTAAAACAATTAACTCTAAGCCCTTGGCCACCCCGTTTGGGATACATGGCGTCTGGCAATGAATGAAAAAATGAACACGTAGGGGCACAGGCAAACAGAGAGCCCGTCAGGGAAAAGGCAGGATCAAGCTCTCGAATCAGAGCAAAGCGGGAACAGCAGACTGAAGGACGAGGGGATAGGTGGCAGGGGCAGGGGAAGGTGCGATGGTCGGTGGTGAAAAACGGCTGCCCGATGATCGACGAGGCACGACGGGGCAGCAGGCGGAAGGAAGCAGAAGAGGCTGCTGGGCAAAAAAGCCCCTCAAGTCTGCCCATCAGAGTCCGAGACGTCAGTGTACTCGGAGTCGCGATCTACATCCTCGTACAACTCTAGCTCTCCCGAGTCCCTAAGGCGAGGTGGAACGCCTAGCTGGGTGTCTTGAAGGACCCGGCCTAGAGCTAGAGTTATGCCGCGTTCGAGCCTGGCGGCGAGGAGCTCACGAGTACACGCAGCATCGTCGGACTCAGCAGAGGATGGCAGAACAAGGGCAGGTGAGGGGCTTGCAGGCGGCGGATCGGTGGCGGAAGTCGTGAGATCCACTCCCTCAGCAGCAGGTGGAGAAACGCGGGGGGAAGGGCCCTCGACGTCGCGGTGGTCGGGCGAAACGGGGACGGCAGCCCTTTCCCCCTCGGCTGCAGACGGCAAGGAGTGGATCTCAGCAACGGTGGTGATGGTGTCAAGCTCCATGTCCGTGATCGGTGCCGGGTCGGTAGGGGCAGAGACAGACGAGCCAGTCGCCCTGTTGAGGGGTCCGTCCAGGCACAGCCGTTTGCGCGGTGTACGGCGGGGCCGAGGTGGAGGTGGCCGGGACTTGGGCTGCGCAGGAGGCCGCCGGGGACGACGATCTGGACGAGGGGCTGAATATGCGTCGCCGACAAAGCTCTGGGGGATGACAAGTCTTGGTAGCCCGTTCTCCTCGAAGATCTGAGGGAGGAGAACGTGCAACAGAGCCTTGTCACCCCCACAAAAAGCATGTGCCGTAGCGACACACATCGAGACCAGGAGATTAGTCTCCCCAGAACACCCAGGACCACGAGACTGGCGTCTCTGGGCCGGGGGGCGCCGCCGTGCATGGGCAGAGCCCTGCACAGCAGCACCTCCCGGCCCAGTGACATCCGTAGCCTCGGGACCCTTGGGTGACTGACGGAGCCGAAACTCCACAGCCTCACCCTCGCCAAGAGAGCGCCGAAAGTGTCAGGGGTTAAGGGCAACGATCCCGAGTCTGTGCACGAAAACATCAGCACCGGTGTCCCGGCGCCTGATGAAGCCGTACCCAGACTTCACGTTGAACCACACCACCGCACCTGTGATCTTCGTGACTCCCGGCGGCTTGGAACTACTGCTGGATGCCCCCCTCAACGGGTCGTAGGCGGTGGCAGTAGATCGCTGGTCAGGCATAGCTGGTAAAGTCTAGGGGTTCCGCTAGCCAAGTTTCACTAAGACGACAGTGATCCTCCCGCGGCTGCTAGACCGGAACCCCACCAAAGGTCACCAAAATCGGAGCACAAGTGTTTGAGATATCGCGCACACAGACACAGGCGTGGGTGAAAACATAACCCTCCCCCGACCATCGCCGTCGGGGGAAGGACGCTATCAGATCCAAGCCGCAGTTTATGGCGTACCGGCATGACGCTCTGAAAAAAAAACAGCCGCCACCAGTCCAATTACGGCGTCCTGTAATTTTCTCTATCAAAGAACTCTTAACTCCTCGAGGCTGATTTGCGTCTTCACTCACCTGTGGTTTATATACACTGCCTTTTTATTCTGGACCTATTTATCTATCTACCTGCCTAATTATCTATCTACCAGGCTAATTATCTATCTACCTGGCTAATTATCTATCGGGGTAATTATCTATCTACCTGGCTAATTTATCTATCTACCTGGCTAATTATCTACCTGGCTAATTTATCTATCTACCTGGCTAGTTTATCTATCTACCTGGCAAATTTATCTATCTACCTGGCAAATTTATCTATCTACCTGGCTATTATCTATCTACCTGGCTAATTATCTATCTACCTGGCTAATTTATCTATCTACCTGGCTAATTATCTATCTACCTGGCTAATTATCTATCTACCTGGCTAATTATCTATCTACCTGCCTAATTTATCTATCTACCTGCCTAATTATCTATCTACCTGGCAAATTTATCTATCTACCTGGCTAATTATCTATCTACCTGGCTAATTTATCTATCTACCTGGCTAATTATCTATCTACCTGGCTAATTTATCTATCTACCTGGCTAATTTATCTATCTACCTGGCTAATTTATCTATCTACCTGGCTAATTTATCTATCTACCTGGCTAATTATCTATCTACCTGGCAAATTTATCTATCTGCCTGGCTAACTATCTATCGGGCTAATTATCTATCTGGCTATCTATCTAGGAACATCGTTTTATCTATCGACTATCTGGCTGTCTCCCAAATACAAATCTATCTATCAAGACCTAAAAATTCCACCCATATTCCTCTTTAAATATCTATCTAAGAATGTCTATCAATTATCTATCTACTCCTCATCTATAAACCTTTCTATCTATCTGGGACTATCAATTATCTATCTACCTCATCTATAAACCTTTCTATCTATCTAGGACTATCAATTATCTATCTACCTCACATCTATAAACCATTCTATCTATCTAGGACTATCAATTATCTATCTACCTCATCTATAAACCTTTCTATCTATCTAGGACTATCAATTATCTATCTACCTCATCTATAAACCTTTCTATCTATCTAGGACTATCAATTATCTATCTATCTATCTATATCAAAGCCAATTTTAATAATCCAATATCTATTAAAATCTCTCCATACCTATTTAGAGCTCTCAAATCTATCTACATTTTATCTATCGAGTGTCCTACCTAAGTGTGCCGATAGATGGGCCGGAGGAGTGGTCTGCTGTCTGAACGGGCGCGACATCGATCCCGAAGTGGCAAAAGGAGCGAGATGTGAATTCAGATTTTGCTTAAAGAATCTACTGACATTCAACAAGACTCACCGACGCTGAGAGAGAGAGAGAGAGAGAGAGAGAGAGAGAGAGAGAGAGAGAGAGAGAGTGCAGATAAAAAGATTTACAGTACAAGAAAAACATGTTCCACCTTAAGACGTAAATAAGGTGTAAATAAGCCGTAATAAGGTGTAAATAAGGTGTAAATAAGGCATAAATAAGGTATAAATAAGGCATAAATAAGGCATAAATAAGGTATAAATAAGGCATAAATAAGGTATAAATAAGGTGTAAACAAGGTATAAATAAGGTATAAATAAGGCGTAAATAAGGTATAAATAAGGTATAAATAAGGCATAAATAAGGTATAAATAAGGCGTAAATAAGGTATAAATAAGGCGTAAATAAGGTGTAAATAAGGTATAAATAAGGCATAAATAAGGTATAAATAAGGCATAAATAAGGTATAAATAAGGCATAAATAAGGTATAAATAAGGCATAAATAAGGTATAAATAAGGCGTAAATAAGGTATAAATAAGGCGTAAATAAGGTGTAAATAAGGCGTAAATAAGGTATAAATAAGGCGTAAATAAGGTGTAAATAAGGTATAAATAAGGCTTATATAAGGTATAAGGCATAAATATCGTGTAAATAAGGCATAAATAAGGTATAAATAAGGCGTAAATAAGATGTAAATATTTGCCCGTCTTCCATGTGCCTTTACTGGCCACGTCTCCACCATCTCTCTCTCTCTCTCTCTCTCTCTCTTCCCTTCCTTCTTTCCTTCCTTCCTTCTTCCTTCCTTCTTTCCTTCCTTCCTTCTTCCTTCCTTCTTTCCTCCCTTCCATCTTTCTTTCCTCCTCCTATCCTTCTTCCCTCCCTTCCTTCTTTCATTCCTCCTCCCTTCCTTCCTTCTTTACTCCCATCTTTCTTCCTCCTTCCCTCCTTCTTTCTTTTTCTTTCCTTCCTTCCTTCTTTCCTTCCATCCATCCTTCCTTCCATCCCTCCTTCCTTTCTTCTTTCCTCCTTCCGTTTTCTTTCCTCCTCCATCTTTCCTTCCTTCCCTCCCTCCTTCTCCTCCCTTCCTTCCTCCCTCCCCGTCTTGCATTCCTAGTTACCTCAGTTCATTCTCGCTTCCTACTTTGCGCCTCAGAACTCTCTCACTCTTCCCCATCCACTCTCCTCCGCTCTCTCACACCCTTTCACACTTTCTTACACCCTTTCACACTTCCTCACACCCTTTCACACTTTCTTACACCCTTTCACACTTTCTTACACCCTATCACACTTTCTTACACCCTTTCACACTTTCTTACACCCTTTCACACTTCCTCACACCCTTTCACACTTTCTTACACCCTTTCACACTTTCTTACACCCTTTCACACTTTCTTACACCCTATCACACTTTCTTACACCCTTTCACACACTCTTACACCCTTTCACACTTTCTTACACCCTTTCACACTATCTCACACCCTTTCACACTTCCTCACACCCTTTCCTTCACTGTCACACTAACTCACATCCCCAAACTCTCTCACACTCCCCCACTCTCTCACACCAGCTCACATCCCCAAACTCTCTCACACTCCCTTACATCCCCAAACTCTCTCACACTCCCTTACATCCCCAAACTCTCTCACACTCCCCCACTTTCACACTCGCTCACATCCCCAAACTCTCTCACACTCGCTCACTTTCTCACACCAGTTCTCTCTCCAACGCCTCATCCCTTTCGTCTAATATCTTCTTTCTTTCTTCCTTCCTCTCTTACTTACGCCCGTGCTCCATCAAACTCTCTCTCTCTCTCTCTCTCTCTCTCTCTCTCTCTCTCTCTCTCTCTTTCTCTCTATCTCTCTCTCACTTCCACTTTCTACCTTCCTGTTTTCCTTGTCTTGACTTGCTTTTTCCTTCCTTAATTCTCTCTCTCTCTCTCTCTTTGTCTGTCTGTCTGGCTGTCTGTCTGTCTGTCTCTCTCTCTCTCTCTCTCTCTCTCTCTCTCTCTCTCTCTTCCCTACCACCATTCTCGCTCCTTCCCTCCTCCCTCCTTCGCATCCTTACTATCTATACCCTCTCCATCCTTCTTACCTTCCTTCTAACACACACAGATTTTCTTCCCCCCTCCTTCCCTTTCCTTCCCTCCCTCCTTCTCTCCCTCCCTACCTCTACACCTCTCATTCTCTCTCTCTCCACCTCACTCACACCCTAATCGTATCCAAAAGTCTGCGCTCCACAACAAACTCTAAGCTCTACCTCTAAGCTCTGACTCTAGGCTCCGACTCTACGCTCTAACTGTACGCTCTAACTACGCCAGAGGTGCGTGACGCTCTTTTAGGAAACTTTCGTTGTTCCAGGGGCTTCATAAATAATCTTATAATTTTTCAGAACGAAGGCATCAAATAACAAATGCAAGGCAATATTAGATTTGTCATTCAACTTTGCAAAAATCTATAAGCATCAATCGTCATGATATCTAGAAACACAAACCATTGCTTTAGATTTAGAAGTACCGCAGATTTCGGTTTATAAGAGAGTTTTTTTGTACTGCGGCGCCGAAAGTAATACATATTTATGAAGCTTGAAAATAAATGGCTCTTCTAGCTTTAAGGGTTGCTGACCTCTGGACTACGCTCTAAGCTCTAAGTTATAACTCTAAACTCTAACTATGCTATAACCAACTCCTAACTCTAAGCTCTGATACGCCCTAACTCGACGCTCTAACTCTACGCTGTAAGTCCCAAATCCCTTCCTGCTATCCTTGTCAGTCACCGTCACTCCCTCAACGTCATTCCAGCTCATTCCTCACTCCCCAATTTTCTCTCTTAATTGCAAAAGGGAAAATAATCACCAGGTAATTACACGTGCTCAAAAGGTAATTGGCAATCCCACAGGTGCCCCAAAATTACCGTAATGAGTTTATGATATCGCCAAATTACCCCCGTGGAAGAATAGTGTGTGTGTGTGTGTGTGTGTGTGTGTGTGTGTGTGTGTGTGTGTGTGTGTGTGTGTGTGAGAGAGAGAGAGAGAGCAAATAAACTTAAACCACTTATTCCACAGTGATCCTAATGTTATCCTACACTTCTGTATAATCTTTCTCCTTCACAGACTTTCACAAAATAGAGTGAATTAGACGAACAACATGCACAGGTAATCTTGGAGAGAATGGATAACAATAGAGTGGTGAAAAAGGTATACCTGAGCGAATTGGAAGGAGGGAGGAGGCGAGGTAGGCCAAGGAGCAGGTGGAGAGATTATGGTGGATGAGTGTGTGAGGAAGGTGGAGAGGTATGGTGGATGAGTGTGTGAGGAAGGTGGAGAGGTATGGTGGATGAGTGTGTGAGGAAGGTGGAGAGGCATGGTGGATGAGTGTGTGAGGAAGAGAGGTTTGGAAGTCGGTGAGGCTAGGGAACTGACAAGAGATCGAGCTGGCTGGATGAATGTTGTGAGGAGAAATGCATGATCAGGGATTTTGCCACCCCTTTTTAACGTGGCAGCATCCGGATTGACTCAGTCGGATACGTTTACGTGAAGCTACAGAACGTGGTGAATGTTTTTGGCGTATCCGATAGAGCCAGGATTCCGGGGGCTTGAATGATGAGTGTATGGAAGAGTGGCCCATTGGACTGAGCAAATTTGGGCTGTCTGGACATTGCTACTCCTCACCCTGCCCTTGGGTGGGAAAGGAGGTCCGGATAATGATGATGATTGATGATGATGATGATGATGATGATGATGATAATGATGATGTATACGTTGAAATTACGCCTTCCTTGAAAAAAAAAAAAAAGTGTGTGTTTTTACTTCATGTTTTTCACGTCCTTCTACATGCCAAACACCTTCACATGTCACTACTTTGGCACGAATACTCACCGTCTATATTGAATACTTGCTAAGGGTGTTTCGTTCTTGTGTGTGTGTGTTTTTTTTTATGGCCTGGTGTGGCTGTGGTGTGTGTGAAAGGAAGTTTTTTTTTCACCTGTACACACACACACACACACACACACACACACACACACACACACACACACACATCTCCCTACCCCCTACACACACACTCATTCCCTACCCCCTACACACACACTCATCCCCTACACACACACACACACACACATACACACACACACACACACACACACACACACACACACACACACACACACACTCACAATCCCCCTACCCCCTACACACACACTCATCCCCTACACACACACACACACACACACACACACACACACACACACACACACACACATCCCCCTACCCCCTACACACACACTCATTCCCTACCCCCTACACACACACACACACACACACACACACTCATTCCCTACCCCCTACACACACACACACACACACACACACACACACTCAAACCCTACCCCCAACACACACACACACACACACACACACACACACACACACACACACACACACACACACACACACACACACACACACACACAGGACTGCCGTGGCCGGATATTACTGCTTCGGTTCACTGCGGTTACACAAAATCCGGCGACTATCTCTAGGCCACTATTCTCTCTCTCTCTCTCTCTCTCTCTCTCTCTCTCTCTCTCTCATGATACTGATAGACTCGACCGAAAAAAAATTTACTGAGCGAAGCATATCCGTGTGTGTGTGTGTGTGTGTGTGTGTGTGTGTGTGTGTGTGTGTGTGTGTGTGTGTGTGTGTGTGTGTGTGTGTGTGTGTGTGTGTGTGTGTGTGTGTGTGTGAGGTCGCATATAGTTCCGTAGCACGCGTTCCGTAGCGATTTGTTTTTTCTTTTATTAACGTTGTTTGTGTGGGGTGGGTAGGGGTGGTGTGTGTGTGTGTGTGTGTGTGTGTGTGTGTGTGTGTGTGTGTGTGTGTGTGTGTGTGTGTGTGTGTGTGTGTGTGTGACGTGTAGACAGACACACAGACAAACAGACAGTTAAATATTCCTAGTTTCTTAAAATCTCAGGCAAGTAGGGGTGTGGTGAGGCAAGAGGTGTGGTGAGGCAAGAGGTGTGGTGAGGCAAGAGGTGTGGTGAGGCAAGAGGTGTGGTGAGGCAAGGGGTGTGGTGAGGCAAGAGGTGTGGTGAGGCAAGGGATGTGGTGAGGCAAGAGGTGTGGTGAGGCAAGGGGTGTGGTGAGGCAAGGGGTGTGGTGAGGCAAGGGGTGTGGTGAGGCAAGGGGTGTGGTGAGGCAAGGGGTGTGGTGAGGCAAGAGGTGTGGTGAGGCAAGGGGTGTGGTGAGGCAAGTGGTGTGGTGAGGCAAGGGGTGTGGTGAGGCAAGGGGTGTGGTGAGGCAAGGGGTGTGGTGAGGCAAGAGGTGTGGTGAGGCAAGGGGTGTAGTGAGGCAAGGGGTGTAGTGAGGCAAGGGGTGTGGTGAGGCAAGGGGTGTGGTGAGGCAAGGGGTGTGGTGAGGCAAGGGGTGTGGTGAGGGGTGTGGTGAGGCAAGGGGTGTGGTGAGGCAAGGGGTGTGGTGAGGCAAGGGGTGTGGTGAGGCAAGGGGTGTGGTGAGGCAAGGGGTGTGGTGAGGCAAGGGGTGTGGTGAGGCAAGGGGTGTGGTGAGGCAAGGGATGTGGTGAGGCAAGGGATGTGGTGAGGCAAGGGGTGTGGTGAGGGGTGTGGTGAGGCAAGGGGTGTGGTGAGGGGTGTGGTGAGGCAAGGGGTGTGGTGAGGCAAGGGGTGTGGTGAGGCAAGGGGTGTGGTGAGGCAAGGGGTGTGGTGAGGCAAGGAGTGGGGTGAGGCAAGGGGTGTAGTGAGGCAAGAGGTGGGGTGAGGCAAGGGGTGGGGTGAGGCAAGGGGTGTAGCTGCTGAATGATGCCAGATGACCGTCTTGATGAAGTGTGTGTGTGTGTGTGTGTGTGTGTGTGTGTGTGTGTGTGTGTGTGTGTGTGTGTGTGTGTGTGTGTGTGTGTGTGTGTGTGTGTGTGTGAGAGAGAGAGAGAGAACCCCCCAGTCCACCCTCTCACCCACCCCCTGTTCACTACACATCTATATAATTCCTGCATTTTAGTTCCTGTACAATCCTTCCATCTCCAGACGATTTTGTTCAGCTGAGGAGGGACTG
>NC_136957.1:724778-729778 GCF_032717465.1 Coenobita brevimanus
GACAGACATACAGACTCGAGTGAAATCATTACACTTCCTCCCTTTTTGTCGAGGGAGGCAATTAGAGAGAGAGAGAGAGAGAGAGAACAGAAGGGAGAAAATATAAAAGGAGGGAAAATAGAGACAGGAGAGGAAGAGACTGAGATAGATGGCTCAGCGAGAGAGAGATAGGAAGAGATAAGGAAGAAGGAAGGGTACACGAGAGAGAGAGAGAGAGAGAGAGAGAGAGAGAGAGAGAGAGAGAGAGAGAGAGAGAGAGAGAGAGAGAGAGAGGAGGAAAATGGGAGTCAGAGAGAAGTGAGCGAGGCAGAAAAAGAGAGAGAGAGGGAGAGATGAAAGGAAGGGAGGGGAGGGTAAAAAGAGAGAGAGAGAGTTGAAAGGAAAAAGGAAGAGACCACAGAAAAAGAATGTGAGAGAATAAGTGAGAGAGTGGCAGTTGTTAAGGAGTGTAGGCACGAGAGAGAGAGAGAGAGAGAGAGAGAGAGAGAGAGAGAGAGAGAGAGAGAGAGGTAAAGGAGATAAGAAGAGCAGTATGTAAAGGAAGAAAGGAAGGAAGGGAGGAAAGAAGGAAGGAAGGAAGGAAGGAAGGGAGGAAAGAAGGAAGGAAGGAAGGAAGGGAGGAAGGAAGGAAGGAAGGAAGGAAGGAAGGAAGGAAGGGAGGGAGGAAGGAAGGTTTAAGGTAGGGAGTGAGAAAAAGAACTAGAACAAACTGAAAGAAAGAGAGAGAGAGAGAGAGAGAGAGACCGCACCGTGTCAGTATGCTTCTGGCGGTGGCGGGGTGCGGTCGTGGTGAGTGTGGGAAGCGTTAAGTGAGAGAAACGAAGCCAGACAATGACAGTGAGAGAAATGAACTTACGAACATTTCTCTCTCTCTTCGTAACTAAGAAATTATTTTCCCCGGCAGGATACGAGGAGGGAAAGGACTCAAATTTTCCTGTTTAATATTGTCCCGTTGATTTTTTCCGTTACTAAGATACGAAAAAACTTACGCATATTTCCCCCTTTCGTAGCTAAAAATTTTCCGCGTGCTGTTTTCCTGCCAGTTTTTTTCCCTCTATTTTCCTTGCGTAAAAATGATATGAGAGAGGAGGGGGGGTGTGAACCGGGAGCAGGGGCGGGGGACAGGGTGACGTGGAGGCGATTTGTTTGTGGCCCCCTCGTATAAGGGATGAAGGCGTCTGGCGATAGAAAAATGATACGGAAAAACTTACGAATATTGTCCTGTTTCGTAAGTAAGATTTTTTTTTGCTGCGAAGATACGATGAGGAAAAGGCTGATTTCCCTGTTAATAATTTTCCTGCCAATATTTTCCCTTTTTCCTATTTTCCTGACTGAAAAAAAAAAAACATTGAGAGATACGAACAGACTTACGACCATTTTCCTGTTTCGTAACTTAAGAAAATTTTTACAGCCAGGAAAATACGAAGAGGAAAAGGCTGATAATTTTCCTGATCACAATTTCTTTGCCGATTTATCCTGTTTAATTATTTTCCCGCCAATTTTGTCATATTAATCATTTTCCAGCCAATTTTTTCCCGGTTATTTTCCTGTTAATTATTTTCCTGCCAATTTTTTCCTGTTCATTATTATTCTATCATTTTTCCTCTTATTTTCCTGCCAATTTTTTCCTGTTAATTATTTTCCTGCCAATTTTTTCCTGTTAATTATTTTCCTGCCAATTTTTTCCTGTTAATTATTTTCCTGCCAATTTTTTCCTGTTATTTTCCTGCCAATTTTTTCCTGTTAATTATTTTCCTGCTAATTTTTTCCTCTTGATTATTTTTTGTTGATTTTTTCCTGTTAATTATTTTCCTGCCCATTTTTCCTGTTCATTATTTTCCTGTTCATTATTTTCCTATCGATTTTTCCTGTTAATTACTTCCCTGCCGATTTTTCCTGTTAATTTTTTCCTGTCGATTTTCCCTCTTCATTATTTTCCTGCCAATTTTTTCCTGTTATTTTCCTGCCAATTTTCGCATATTAATTATTTTCCAGCAAACTTTTCCTGGTTATTTTCCTGTTAAATTATTTTCTTGCCGATTTTTCCTGTTAATTATTTTCCTGCCAATTTTTCCTGTTAATTATTTTCCTGCCCATTTTTCCCTCTTCATTATTTTCCCACCCATTTTTTTCCTGTCATTTTCCTGCCTATTTTTCCTGTTAATTATTTTCCTGCCAATTTCTTCCTGTTAATTTTTTTCTTGCCAATTTATCCTCCTAGTACTTTCTTGTTGATTTTTTCCTATTAATTATTTTCCTGCCAATTTTTTCCTGTTCATTATTTTCCTGCCAATTTTTTCCTAGTTATATTCCTGTCTTTTTTCATTGTTTTCAGGTATAACTTTATAGTGAAAATGTTCAGTGTCGTGGCTGAATCGGTAGCGGTGTGGTCTGCTGTTCAAATGGACCCAGGTTCGATTCCCGGCTGGGGCAGGGAAGTGTTTAAAGACAGATAGATAGAGACATATATGGATAGATAGATAGACAGATAGATAGACACTTTACTGATCTACCATACGACCCGCCACGTAATAATACCCCCGCTAATACCAATACACCAGTCCTGTATGAGACAGCCCTAGCATGTATTCAGTATGGACGGTGGGTGTTAGCGCCGAAGTGGTGACATGTGGAGGTGTATGGTGTGTAGGGGGATGGACGGTGGGTGTAAGTGTCGAAGTGGTGACATAGATAGGTCATAAAAGTAGATAAACAGACAGATAGATAGTCATACAAATAGATAAATAAATACAGACAGACAGACAGATAGATAGAAATATACACCATCGACACGTACTCGCATTTAAAACAAGTCTCAATAATATATTTTTAAATCTCCTTTTTCTCTGTAATTGCATTTTCTTTTTTGTTATTAGGGCACAGAACTGATCCAATTCGACGGAGATGGAAAAAATGAGAGAGGGAGTGAATGGATTGAGAGAGAGAGAGAGAGAGAGAGAGAGAGAGAGAGAGAGAGAGAGAGAGAGAGCGGGGGGCATTGAGACGATTGCATACTGTATACATATTCGTTTTTCCACTTCCTTTTCAGAGGGGGTACGCATGTATTTTTACTATTGTCTGTTTTTTCATTTCCACCCATCCCGATGAAAGCATGGAGGGTGGCACGCACTGTTTTTAGGCCGTTACAGACTCTCTCTCTCTCTCTCTCTCTCTCTCTCTCTCCCTCTCTCTCTCTATATGAAATGTGTCACCCCCCTTTTTTTGCCTGCTAGATACGGTCAGGGTACTTGTCACCTCCGCCTACGAAGCTGGAGGACGTTAAGTATTCATATATGTTTGTCTTCTTGCTTATTTGTTCACACGACATCTCCGCAAGTTCTCGTTGAATTTCATTGAGATTTTGTGGAAGGGTGTGCCATGGGCCAAGAAAGAATTGATTAAATTTTGGGGGCAGATCCTGATCCTATGTATTCCACACAGTATCCACGGATCCGGATCCTTTGTAATGGCAATGGCATTGGCGGAGGTATACGTTCTCTGAGCATTTTCTAGTTGTTGTCGTTGTTGCTTAACCTCATTCTATCAGGTCAAGCAGACCCGTCGACCACAGGTATGCAACTGGCTTTGCGGGGCCGTCCTGCAGGTACGATACAGTATATGGACTGTGTACGGATCCAGTGCACCCTTGTGACAGACAGCGACTCACCAGGGTCGGACCAGGGTCCTTCCCAGGGTGAGGTACAGGGAAATATAAAGAAGTTTGGCTCCAGGGTGGACGCCACAATTGTTCCACCCAGATAACGCCACCACGTGTAGGCTCCTCGTCAGCATCGGACGGGGAAGTTGCGGCCAAAAATACTGACCCATAGCATAATGATAAATAACGAGCAGGATTTCAGTAACTCAGTGATGTGTGCGTTGAGTCTAGAACAAATTTTTCAGAATATTAAAAGTGAAAAGAGTATAGGCACCTCTCTCTCTCTCTCTCTCTCCCTCCCTCTCTCTCTCTCCCTCTCTCTCTCTCTCTCTCTCTCTCTCTCACTTTTCCTCCCGTCAAAGTTTTCCTCCCTTTAAACAAGTCCTTAAAAATACCTTGCTTTCATCCAGCCCTTCCTCTCCTTTCACTACCTGTCACTCACCTCTCTCTCTCTCTCTCTCTCTCTCTCTCTCTCTCTCTCCATCCGTCACTCACTCTTCAGCTTCTCCATATACACTTTAACACCAAAATATTCCTTTACTCTCTCTCTCTCTTTTCCTCTCTCTAGGTGTGAGGAACTGCCGCTCATTGTTCCAAACGACTTTCCAATACTCTGAACAACATAATGACGACCCTGAACGTTTTTTCCCTTGTAGGCAAACGTTTGTACCACGCTCCTGAAACGTTTGTACCAGCCTCAACGTTGTACCAAGCTCTTTAAACGTTTTACCAGGCTTAAAAAGTTGTACCAGACCTTTAAACGTTGTACCAGGCTCTTAAAACGTTGTACCACACCTTTAAACGTTGTACCACACCTTTAAACGTTGTACCAGGACTTTTAAACGTTGTACCAGGACTTTAAACGTTGTACCAGACCTTTAAACGTTGTACCAGACCTTTAAACGTTGTACCAGACCTTTAAACGTTGTACCAGACCTTTAAACGTTGTACCAGACCTTTAAACGTTGTACCAGACCTTATAAACGTTGTACCAGACCTTTAAACGTTGTACCAGACCTTTAAACGTTGTACCAGACCTTTAAACGTTGTACCAGGCCTTTAAACGTTGTACCAGTCTCTTAAAACGTTGTACCAGGCAAAATGAAAGGTTGTTTGTTTGTATGTTTTGTTGTTTACTTACGTTCCCTGTCTGTCTTTAATCTCTCTCTCTCTCTCTCTCTCTCTCTCTCTCTCTCTCTCTCTCTCTCTCTCTCTCTCTCTGAATATCTATCTGTAGCTATATGTCTACTTATCTATAAATCTATCAGTTCATCCATCTATCTACCTATCCATCTATCACCCTACCCAACTATCTATCAATCTGTCTATCTATCTATCAGTC
>NC_136957.1:759778-762278 GCF_032717465.1 Coenobita brevimanus
TGACCACTACTTGGTGGTGGCCAGAATTAGGATGCAAGTAAGATGGAGGAATAGAAGAAGGGAAAGACGAGAGGAAGGAGTAGTTGCAAGGAGAGTGGAAAGGTTACAAGAGGATGAGAAAAAGGCAGAGTATAAGAGAGAAGTGGAGGAACGATTGGGCAAATATGAATTGGAGCAGATGGGAGACGTGGAAGGTGTGTGTAAGATATTTACAGAAGAAATATGTGCAGCATGTGATGTGGTGTGTGGAAGGAAGAGAAGACGGAGGGGGTGCAAGGAACAGCGTGGTGGACTGAAGAGGTGAAACAGGCTGTGGCACAAAAGAAGAAAGCATACAATGAATGGATGAGAAATAGGGGCGTGGAAGAAGTTGAGAGGCAGAAGAGAGAGTTATATGTGGAAAGGAAGAGAGAGGTGAAAAGATTAGTAAGAGAGAGTAAGAAGAGAGTGGATCAGGAATTTGGAAGGAATTTGAGTGTAAAGTGGAGGGACTGTAAGAAAATGTTCTGGAGAGAAGTGAAAAGAGTAAGACAGGGTGGAAGTGAAGTTAGCAGGGGAGTGAAAGATAAACATGGTAGATTACTAGTGGAGAAGGGAGAAAAGTGAGCAGATGGAGAGAACACTTTAAGGAATTGTTGAACGTAGAGGATGGAAGTAATGCGAGTATAAGTGGCTGGGGAATGGCTGGGAGAAGGAGGGAGGTGAGAAGACAGGTAGAAATCAGTAGGATAGAGGTTGTGGAAGCAATGAAGAAAGTTAAATCAGGGGAAAGCCCCAGGAATTGATGGAGTGTGTGGTGAGATGCTGAAGCATGGGGAGAGATAGTAGTAGAATGGATGTGGAAGATGTGCAGATTGGCCTGGGAGGAAGGTAGAGTCCCGGAGGATTGGAAGTCAGGTATAATTATTCCCTTGTACAAAGGGAAAAGGGGAAAAAGAAGTGTGTGGTAATCATAGGGGCATTTGTCTTCTTAGTATAATAGGAAAAGTGTATGGTAGGATACTTATAGACAGAGTTAGAGAAAGAACAGAGAAATTAGTTGGAGAAGAACAGGAGGCTTTAGGAAGGAAGAAGTTGTGTAGATCAGCTATTCATTCTTAGATCTTTAGTGGAAAAGTTTCTAGAGAAGGGAAAGAAGTTGTATGCGGCTTTCATGGATTTGGAGAAAGCATATGACAGGGTGGATAGACAAGGATTGTGGAAAGTGTTAAGAATATATGGAGTAGATGGGAAGTTGTTGAATGCTGTGAAGAGTATGTATGATGGTGCTAAGGCTGCAGTGCGTGTGGATGGTGAACTAAGTGAATTTTCTCTTTGAAAGTTGGTTTGAAACAGGGATGTGTCATGTCTCCATGGTTGTTCAATCTGTACATGGATGGGGTAATAAAAGAGGTACAAGGTAGGGTAGTGGATGTTGGAGTGGCCCTGGTGAGAGAGGATAGTGTTTGGAAACTCCCTGTACTGTTGTTTGCAGATGATACTGTGTTGTTGAGTGAAGATGAAGGGGAGCTGCAAGGCTTGGTGGATGAGTTTGAGAGAGTGTGTAAGAAACGGAACCTAAAGGTGAATGTAGGGAAGAGTAAAGTGATGGTCTTTGAGAGAGGTGAAGTCAGTGAATGTATAGCGAGGTTGGATGGTGAGGAATTGGAAAATGTGAGTACGTTTAAGTATTTGGGTAGTGTGATGAGTAAGGATGGAGGTTTGGAGGGTGAAGTGCTTGAAAGGGTACAGCAGGGAAGAAAGGTTGCTGGTTCCTTGAAAGCAGTGATAAGAAACAGGGAAGTGAGCATGGAAGTAAAAAAGTTACTACATGACAGTATTGTGATACCAACTCTAACGTACGGAAGTGAAGCTTGGACGTTGTTGGAAGGACACAAGTCAAGAGTGAGAGCAGTGGAAATGAGTTATTTAAGAGGAGCCTGTGGAGTCACATGGAGAGACAGGCTGACGAATGAGGATATAAAGGAGCGTTGTGGTGTTGATGTGGATGTGATAGGAAGCGTTGTGAGGAACACACTGAGGTGGTTTGGCCATGTGGAGAGGATGGAGGGTGAAAGACTGACGAAGAGAGTGTATGTGAGTGAGGTGGAGGGTGGAAGAGGGAGGGGGAGACCGAGGATGAGATGGAGGGATGGGGTGGAGAGGTATATGAGAGAGGGGGGTGTGAGTTGGGAGCAGGGTAGTGAAATGGCGGGGGACAGGGCGACTTGGAGGCGATTTGTTTGTGGCCACCCCAAACGGGATTGAGGCGTCTGGCAATAGATAGATAGATAGATCTTCTGTCTATCTATCTGTACTATAATGATCCGATTTCTGTCCGTTTGTTACCGTTAAACTGCAAATCCGGCGCATCGTAGCACATTTTTTAAATTAGGGGAAGGTACCGCTAAAATGCTCAAACTTGAAGAATAAAACAATATCCAGTCCAATCGGGCCACCGGTTCCCGAGATATGACTCACTCCTGGCCTTTTGACATCGAGCGAAGGGTACCTGAAGGCG
>NC_136957.1:772278-779778 GCF_032717465.1 Coenobita brevimanus
GGGGTTTTAGGGGGTTTAGGGGGTTTCTCAGGGGGTTAGGGGAAGGCTGAGGGGTTGGTCTTGGGTTGTGAGGGGTTGGAAGAGAGTTCTAAAAGGGGTAGAAGGGGATATTAGACGATTTATTGACTAACTGAGTGGGGTAGATTATTCAAGAATTCTGAAGTCAACCTCGTATACAGGTGGGTTTAGGGGGTTTTCAGGGGGTTTAGGGGGTTTCTCAGGGGGTTAGGGGAAGGGGAAGGGGTTGGTCTAGGGCTGTGGGGGGTTGTCAGTGGGGTCAGAGGCTCAGTTCAACACACAATGAGCCAAATTCTGAGGAACAATGTACATTTAAGTCAACTCTCATCGCACATCACACCTTTACACCCACACTCCTAACTTGGCCAGGTAATTCCGATTGGGTTTGATTGGTTTAGTTTTCTGACTTACCTGTGAACTGTCTATCTGTTTATCTATTTATCTACCTATATTTTTGTCTATCTATCCATCTGTGTCTGTCTACCTACCTACCCACCTGTCTCGCTGTCTGTCTCTCTCCATCTGTCTATACTGTACATCCATCATATCTATCTATCCTCTCTCTCTCTCTCTCTCTCTCTCTCTCTCTCTCCAGCGACAGCACGATACTATCAAACTCACCTCGCTGATGCCACCCCAATTTGCCCTCCCCCTCTCTCTCCACCCCCCTTCTCCCCTCCCTTTCCCTCCCCTCCCTCCCTCCCCCTACGTGGTTTTCGCAAGTCATCGTATCCAAAGGGGAGGATGGTCACTATGGTCTTTCTCCTTTCTCCCTATACCCCGTCCACTCCAACCTGGCCTATAATTGCCATCTCTCCATCTTGAATGCCGATCTCTCTCTCTCTCTCTCTCTCTCTATGAATCACTTCTTCATTACATACTTAAAAATATCAGAGGGTTTGTGTGTGTGTGTGTGTGTGTGTGTGTGTGTGTGTGTGTGTGGACGGGATTAATTTTGGTGTTTGTTAAAAGCGTGCCGAGCTGTTGAAACCCGGATTAGGGGGGATTAGGGGGGATTACAATGGTGTGTGTGTGTGTGTGTGTGTGTGTGTGTGTGTGTGTGTGTGTGTGTGCGTGAGAGAGAGAGAGAGAGAGAGAGAGAGAGAGAGAGAGAGAGAGAGAGAGAATTTATTTTTTCTAAGCAAAATTTCCAGTGGAGAGCTCGTAAATCCTCCTCTTTAGCGATTTATTTTTGCACGGTACTCCTTCATAATTTCTTCTGTCATTAATACAAGCTACCTATCTATCTATTGCTAGACGCCTAAATCCCGCAATGGGTGGCCGCAGACAAAACGCCTCCAAGTCGCTCTGTCACCCACCATTTGACTGCCCTCCCCCCAACTCACTCCCCCCCTCTCTCATATACCTCTCCACTCCAGCCCTCCATCTCATCCTTGGCCTCTCCCCCCTCCCTCTCCCCCCTTCCACGTCACTCACATACTCTCCTCGTCAGTCTCTCACTCCATCCTCTCCATATAAAGGAAAATTAATGTGTAATATGCAAAATAAATCGATACGGAAAAGGAGCTACGACCTGGAAGACAGGGAAACATTCCGCACCCTCTTTTCCATGTATTGTAATTAAATAAGACTAAGGACACCTGCAATATCCGCACGCGCCCCTACACCGTTGTAGGGGGGAAGAAGTGATTGTTTACGAGAAGTGATGAGAGAGGGGGATATGAGCTGGGAGCAGGGCAATGAAATGGCGGAGGACAGGGCGACATGGAGGCGATTTGTTTGTGGCCACCCCTTACGGGATTAAGACGTCTGGCAATAGATAGATAGATAGATAGATTGTCTGGTGCGGCTGAAGGTCTATCGCAGTCCAAAATTTAATTCTACCCCCCCCCCCAAAAAAAAGCCAGGAGTCCATTCTTCAAAAAGTTACAGTGACTCAACTCTCTCTCTCTCTCTCTCTCTCTCTCTCTCTCTCTCTCTCTCTCTCTTTCTTGGAGGGAACACTCTTACGAACTCCTAGCCTTTGGTTCCTTCTTCCTTGCAAAAAATAAAAGTAACTGCGTGAGTGAGTGACACAGTTAGGGACAAGCAGTACATCTGGTCATCCGTGTGAGTGACAGCACACACACACACACACACACACACACACATACACTATCTCTCTCTCTCTCTCTCTCTCTCTCTCTTTCACACACACACACACACACTCTCTCTCTCTCTCTTTCACACACACACACACACACACACACACACACACACACACACACATACACTATCTCTCTCTCTCTCTCTCTCTCTCACACACACACACACACACACACACACACACACACACATACACTATCTCTCTCTCTCTCTCTCTCTCACACACACACACACACACACACATACACTATCTCTCTCTCTCTCTCTCTCTCTCTCTCTCACACACACACACACACACTCTCTCTCTCTTTCTCTCTCTCTCTCACACACACACACACACACACACACACACACACACACACACACACACACGTCACGACCGCACTAGAGGGGAAAAAAACATGACCTCGTTTGCCGGGCCGCGAATGACCTTGACTTTTTCTATCTATCTATATCTATCTATCCATTTTTGTCTCTCTCTCCATCTGTCTGTCTGTCTGCCTGCCTACCCACCTGTCTCTCTGTCTGTCTCTATCTATCTATACATCCATCATATCTATCTATCCTCCTCTCTCTCTCTCTCTCTCCACAGCATTCCTATTACGTGCCGGTGTGATGGGGAGCGAGAGACTAACGAGGAGAGTGAGTGCAGTAGACGGGGGGGGGGGAGAGATAGGGGGGGAAGGCCGAGGATGAGATGGAGGGACGGAGTGGAGAGGTATATGAGAGAGGGGTGTGTGTGAGCTGGGGGCAGGGTAGTGAAATGACGGGGGACAGGGCGACATGGAGGCGATTTGTTTGTGGCTACCCCTTACGGAAAAAAAAAAACACAGCAAACTTAATACAATAACAATCATACAAACACCAATGTACGTGGACTACACTCAAAAGAATATATATATTTTTTTTCTAAAGTGAAAAAAGACGAATCATTCAATAATATATTTTACAAGGGAGACAGCTGGATTCTCTCTCTCTCTCTCTCTCTCTCTCTCTCGATTCGGATTACCTACATTCCTCTCTCTAATTACTCTTTCTACGCTGGATGCATAGCGTGTGAAGGAAGGAGTTTGTGCGTAGATAAACTGATAGATAGAATCGCGCAGATAGATAGACACGCGTAGATAGATTGATAGTTAGACGGACACGCGTAGATAGATAGATAGACAGACGTATTTAGAAATAGACACATAGATAGATAGACACACGCAGATAGATTGAAAGTTAGACACGAAGCTAGATAGATACATAAACACGTAGATAGAGACAGATAGACACGGGTAGATAGATAGATAGACAGACAGATAGATAGATAGACAGAGACACCTGCATTAGGCGAACAACGCATTTTACGTCAACGCCATAAAAACGATGCGCTGAAACGCGTGTGTGTGGGGGAGGGGGGGGGTTAGGAGTCATAGTGGTGACCGCAGAGACAGTTTGGTATTCAGAGGCGCTTGGGGGGGTTAGGAGTCTTACTGGTGACCGGAGAGAGAGTTTGATATTCAAGAGGTGCATGGGTAGTAAAGGAGTTTTTAGATGTTGGGGAGAAAAAAGATAGAGGACTCTCTCTCTCTCTCTCTCTCTCTCTCTCTCTCTCTCTCTCTCTCTCTCAAAAATAGCTATCAGAAAAATGGTTGCAAATTGACTTCCTCACCAATGATAGATAGATATAGATAGATAGATAGATAGATCGAGGTATTAGGCCAATGATAGATAGATAGATAAACAGATAGATGTAGGTATTAGGCCAATTTTGCCCTATCGAAGCAATGCCCGGACTCAGTTGCAAGATAGATAGATAGATAGATAGATAGAGAGAGAGAGAGAGAGAGAGAGAGAGAGAGAGAGAGAGAGAGAGAGAGAGAGAGAGAGAGAGAATATTTCCAAACCTCTCAACCACCTTGAAAATATAAATATGGATGAGAAAAAATAAGTTTCTCACCTGTACACACCTTCAGTATTACCTCAAATTAAACACAGGTAAAAGGAGAGGAATTTTGAGTTAGGTCCCCGCCCCCCCAAAAAAAAAAATGATTCTTTCCTTTGTAATTGGGAAAAAAAAAACTCGATTGACACCTGTTTACAATTATGATCATCTCCAAAATTTTCTCCCTCGTCAAAATAATAATAATAATAATAATAATAATAATAATTTAATATTATTTTTCTTGCGTCTATAATTCCATATTTTGAAGAAGTGGCAATGATGGTTTTAGATGTATACGAATCTATGCCTCATGTCTTTGTAATTACTTTATAATCCTCTAAATACAATGGTGAACTTCTGAATACAATAACATACACCTCCTTCCTTCAGGTATTGATTTTAATGGTGGTGGGCGATCATCATCCACTCACTTGATGTAGTGCTGCCTACTTCTTCCTTCACCTTTATAACTTTTTCTGTGTCTGTCCCCCTCTCTCCTCCTATTTCACTCATCTTTTTATTACTCTTCTTTCCTTTTCAGGTGGCTTTACAATGAGTGACAAGCCAAACAGTTTCTTCTAAGCAAGGAAACCGTTTACAGCGCTGGGTGGTAACCATATAACAAACCCATACGTGTTCCCTACGTGTCAACAAGTGGGTTGGTGGAGGGTTAGTGCCCCTCCCCGTAAAACAACTAACTCAAAGACAAACGACTACCCCTTACCGGATTATGGAGTCCGGCTAGAGATAGACAGATAGACAGACAGATAGATAGATGGATAGATAGACAGACAGATAGACAGATAAAAAGATAGACAGGTAATGATTGCACAACTCTTCCTTTCCTTTAGTACAAGTCTTCATACAGGTACTAATTGCAATTCTCTAAGCCCTAATTTCTCCTCCCTCGCAGCTACGACTCCCGCGGGGGCAGAGGCGAGAAGGCGCAGGGGCAGCAGTGGGGGGACGAGGCGGCGTGGGGGGGCGAGGGGCAGCGGGCGTGGTTTGACATAGCCACCTCACCTGCGCAGCTGGTGGTGAAGGCGGTGAAGGGGCGCGACGAAGGAAACTACAGGTGCAAGGTCCACTTTAAGGCGTCCCCGTCCTACTCTCAGAGGGTTACGCTCACGGTCACAGGTCGGTACTGGG
Organism: Coenobita brevimanus; assembly: GCF_032717465.1. Classification (NCBI taxonomy): domain Eukaryota; kingdom Metazoa; phylum Arthropoda; class Malacostraca; order Decapoda; family Coenobitidae; genus Coenobita; species Coenobita brevimanus. The sequence goes on from NC_136957.1 coordinate 777,482, forward strand.
TCAGGGGTCATTATTAGGTCAATCTTAGGTCAATATCAGGTCAGTCTTAGGCCAATATCAGGTCAATATCAGGTCAATCTTAGGTCAATATCAGGTCAATCTTAGGCCAGTATCAGGTCAATCTTAGGTCATTATCAGGTCAATCTTAGGTCATTATCAGGTCAGTCTTAGGTCAATATCAGGTCAATCTTAGGTCATTATCAGGTCAATCTTAGGCCAATATCAGGTCAATCTTAGGTCAATATCAGGTCAATCTTAAGTCAATATCAGGTCAATCTTAGGCCAATATCAGATCAATCTTAGGCCAATATCAGGTCAGTCTTAGGTCAGTATCAGGTCAATCTTAGGTCATTATCAGGTCAATCTTAGGTCAATATCAGGTCAATCTTAGGTCAATATCAGGTCAATCTTAGGTCAATATCAGGTCAGGTGTGTTAATCTCGAAGTCAAGTTGATAAGAGAGCGAGGCAAAGAGCAAGGTCAACTTTCAGACGTCCTCTCGCATTCGCAAAGGGTTACACTTAAGGTCACAGGTTGGTGCTGGGTCAGGGGTCATTAGTAGGTCACTGTTAGGTCAGGCACAAGTCAATCTCATAGGCAGGATAGTGAGGGGATATAACATGGGTAGCTACAGGTGTAAAGCCACTTCAAAGTATCCTGCCTTGGTTGTGGGTGGATATGGTTGGGATTACAGGTGATCAGGTCAATTTGAGGTCAAAGGTCATTATCATATTAATTTTAGGGTCACAGAGACTGACGAGGAGAGTGTATGTGAGTGAGGTGGAGGGGGGGAGAGGGAGGGGGAGGCCAAGGATGAGATGGAGGGATGGAGTGGAAAAGTATATGAGAGAGGGGTGTGTGAGTTGGGAGCAGGGCAGTGAAATGGAGGGGGACAGGGCGACGTGGGGGCGATTTGTTTGTGGCCACCCCGTACGGGATTAAGGCGTCTGGCAATAGATAGATAGATAGACAGATAGATAGGTCAGTCTGGGGGTGAAGGCAGGGGGGGGGGACAAGACTTAGAGGGTTGCCAATGATCACAAGAAATTTTTTGGTCCTGATCAGCTTACTCTAGGTTGGTTGGAGGTCACAGGAAGTCAAAGGTTAATATCAGGTCACTTACAGGTCAGGTCACAGGTCAGGTCATTTACAGGTCGGGTCACTTACAGGTCGGGTCACTTACACGTCAGGTCACTTACAGGTCGGGTCACTTACAGGTCGGGTCACTTACACGTCAGGTCATTTACAGGTCGGGTCACTTACAGGTCGGGTCATTTACAGGTCGGGTCACTTACAGGTCGGGTCATTTACAGGTCTGGTCACTTACGGGTCGTCACTTACAGGTCACTTACAGGTCACAGGTCAGGTCACGTATAGGTCAGGTCAGAGGTCAGCCTAGTGAGGGTGGCGAGAGGGAAGCTATAGATGTAAGGTCAACAGCAAAGTTTCCCCGCTTTGGCTGCAGGGCGTTACACTTCCTCACAAGTCAGCATTGAATATCAGGTCAGCACAGGTCACACGGATCTCCCAGGTCAGCATGGGTCAGTACAGGTCACACGGATGTCTCAGGTCAGCATAGGTCAGTACAGGTCACACGGATGTCCCAGGTCAGCACAGGTCACACGGATGTCTCGGGTCAGTACAGGTCACACGGATATCCCAGGTCAGCTACAGGTCACACGGATGTCCCAGGTCAGCACAGGTCACACGGATGTCTCAGGTCAGCATAGGTCAGCACAGGTCACACGGATGTCTCAGGTCAGCACAGGTCACACGGATGTCCCAGGTCAGCATAGGTCACACGGATGTCTCAGGTCAGCATAGGTCAGTACAGGTCACACAGATGTCCCAGGTCAGCACAGGTCACACGGATGTCTCAGGTCAGCACAGGTCACACGGATGTCCCAGGTCAGCACAGGTCACACGGATGTCCCAGGTCAGCACAGGTCACACGGATATCCCAGGTCAGTACAGGTCACACGGATGTCTCAGGTCAGCATAGGTCAGTACAGGTCACACAGATGTCCCAGGTCAGCACAGGTCATACTAATGGGGAGGGGTTAAGCTCTTTTACTATGAGATATTTTCCCTTTGTAAGTGAGATTATAATTGGCTTTACACTTCAATTAGTTCTTATTCTCACACTTATTTCCTCTCTCTCTCTCTCTCTCTCTCTCTCTCTCTCTCTCTCTCTCACCTGTTTATTATTTATATCATTTACCATACCCATTCTCTCTCTCTCTCAATACTCTGACCCTTACCTCATTTCCCACACATCCCCTCTCTCTCCTTCCCCA
>NC_136957.1:789778-794778 GCF_032717465.1 Coenobita brevimanus
TTACTGCTACTACTACCACAACAACTACTACAACAACAACAGCTACTACTACAATCACTACTACTACTACTGATACAACCACAACCACAACAACTACTACTACTACTATTACTACTACTACTACCACAGGGTCGTGCAATCAGGGTGGGGCGAAGGGCGGTACGTGCAGGTACGGCCACGCTACTACTGCAGAAGGTACGGCCGGGCAACCAAGGACTTTACACGTGCGTCGCAAGTAACCGAGAGGGAGATGGCCAGAGTAATGCACTGGCTCTACAGGTGCAGTGTGAGTATTGAAGCTCTCTCTCTCTCTCTCTTTCTCTCTCTCTCAGGTAAAATTGTCTCTAAGCCGATATATACTTTCTCTCTCTCTCTCTCTCTCTCTCTCTCTCTCTCTCAAAAAGACATACATAAAAGAGAATAATTTATATATATACCACATTAATACGATATATATATATATATTTTATTTATGCATATATTTCGATAGATAGATAAATGGATAGATGGATATAGTGATAGGTATGTCGGAAGAAGGTAACAGGAAGGTAGGCAAATTGTAGGCAGGCAGGTAGGTAGGTAGGTAGGTAGATAGGTAGGTAGGTAGGTAGGTAGGTAGGTAGGCAGGTAGGTAAGCAGGTAGGTAGGTAGGTAGGTAGGTAGGTAGCAGGTATGTATGTATGTATGTATGTATGTACGTACGTATGTATGTGTGTAAGTAGGTAGGTAAAAACATTATGGGTAGCCACTTAGAAAGACAGGCAGGTAATTGGGTAGGTAGGCAGGTAGGTAAGTATGTAGACAGGTAAGTAGCGTGCGTAGGTAGGAAGGTGTGTGGGAAAGTAGGTAGACTGATAGATATGTTGCTTGGCTGGTAGGTAGGTAGGTAGGTAGGTAGGTAGGTAGGTAGGTAGGTAGGTAGGTAGGTGGGTATGCAGGTATGTAGGCTGGTAGGTAGGTAGGTAGGTAGGTAGGTAAGTAAGTATGTAAGTAAGTAAGTAGGTAGGTAGGTAGATTAATAAATATATTGGCTGACTGGTTGGTGGGTAGGAAAGTAGGTAGGTAATTGAGTAAATAATTAAGTTAGTAAGTAGGTAGGTAAGTAGGTAGGTCAGCAGGCAGGTAGGTAAGTAGGTAGTTAAGCAGGTAGGTAGGACGGCAGGTAAGTAAGCAGATAGGTAGGTAGGTAAGTAGGCGGGTAGGGAGGTAGGTAAGTAGGTAGGTAGACAGATAGGTAAGAAGGTAGGTAAGTAGGTAGGGAGGTAAGTAAGCAGGTAAGTAGGCAGAGTGGTCCTTTTACAGTGAGAGTCAAGCCTGGGGGAAAGATAGGGAAAAAAGGTACATATCACCACATTAAACGATGATGCGGGGGAGAAGGCGGGGATTTTCTTTAACATTATGTACTGCCCTCTTTCTCTCTCACTTTTCTGTCGTCTTTCTTCTCTGTCTGTCTGTCTCTCTCTGTTAAATCACTCTCTCTCTCTCTCCTTTCTCCTCTGTCTGTCTGCCTGCCTCTGTGCTAAATCATTCTCTCTCTCTCTCTCTCTCTCTCTCTCTCACACACACACACACACACACACACACACACACACACACACACACACACACACACACACACACACACATCCACCCCAAATTAAAACACCTGACCAATTAAAACACCATTTTTTTTCAATGAGTTTTTTTTCCACTTAATATTTCTCCATTAAGACTTGCAGGCCAGGACGAGAGAAATGAAGGAAACTTATTATTTTCGTGTTTTATCAGTTTCGTTGGTGTTTTATCTGAGTTTCGTTCGTGTTTTATCAGTTTCGTTGGTGTTTTATCAGTTTCGTTGGTGTTTTATCGGTTCCGTTCGTGTTTTATCAGTTTCGTTGGTGTTTTATCAGTTTCGTTCGTGTTTTATCAGTTTCGTTGGTGTTTTATGTTTCGTTGGTGTTTTATCAGTTTCGTTGGTGTTTTATCAGTTTCGTTGGTGTTTTATCTGAGTTTCGTTGGTGTTTTATCAGTTTCGTTGGTGTTTTATCAGTTTCGTTGGTGTTTTATCTGAGTTTCGTTCGTGTTTTATCAGTTTCGTTGGTGTTTTATCAGTTTCGTTGGTGTTTTATCGGTTCCGTTCGTGTTTTATCAGTTTCGTTGGTGTTTTATCAGAGTTTCGTTCGTGTTTTATCAGTTTCGTTGGTGTTTTATGTTTCGTTGGTGTTTTATCAGTTTCGTTGGTGTTTTATCAGTTTCGTTGGTGTTTTATCTGAGTTTCGTTGGTGTTTTATCAGTTTCGTTGGTGTTTTATCAGTTTCGTTGGTGTTTTATCGGTTCCGTTCGTGTTTTATCAGTTTCGTTGGTGTTTTATCAGTTTCGTTCGTGTTTTATCAGTTTCGTTGGTGTTTTATGTTTCGTTGGTGTTTTATCAGTTTCGTTGGTGTTTTATCAGTTTCGTTGGTGTTTTATCAGTTTCGTTGGTGTTTTATCAGTTTCGTTGGTGTTTTATCAGTTTCGTTGGTGTTTTATCAGTTTCGTTGGTGTTTTATCTGAGTTTCGTTGGTGTTTTATCAGTTTCGTTGGTGTTTTATCGGTTCCGTTCGTGTTTTATCAGTTTCGTTGGTGTTTTATCAGAGTTTCGTTCGTGTTTTCTCTGAGTTTCGTTCGTGTTTTATCAGTTTTGTTCGTGATTTATGTTTCGTTCGTGTTTTATCTGAGTTTCGTTCGTTTTATCTTCGTCGTTCGTTTTATCTTTCGTTCGTGTTTTATCCGAGTTTCGTCCGTGCTTTATCTTTCGCTCGTGTTTTTTCATTCGTTTTATTGTCATTCGTGTTTTAGTTTTCAATCGTTTTACTGGTTTAATTCGTATTTTGTTTCATTCGTGTTTTACCTGTTTCATTCGTGTTTTACCTGTTTCATTCGTGTTTTATCCGTTTCATTCGTGTCTTCTTGGCTTTATTCGTTTCATTCTTGCTTTGTTTCATTCGTGTTCAGTCTGCTTCCTTCGTGCCTTATCACTGTTTTATTAGTCACGAAGAAGTGCATTGGAGAGGATGTAGAGCCGTAGTATCGTCTTTTTCCGCCACTGAGCTACGTGTAATAAGCTGCAAAAGGACGAAAATCTGGGCCAAGTTAAGGTGAAAAGAGTATTATGCTAGTCACGAAGAAGTGTTTTGGAGAGGCGTCAAGCTGGCATCTCTCCATCTTGAATACCTGAGCTGTAGCAAGATATTAACACTAGAATATGATGCTAGTCACGAAGAAGTGCCATGGAAAGGATGTAGAGCCGTAATATTGTCTTTTTCTGCCACTGAGCTACGTGAAATAAGCTGCAAAAGGACGAGAATCTGGGCCAAGTTGAGGTGAAAGGAGTATATGCTAGTCACGATGAAGTGCCAAGAAATTTATTGAACGCGAGAGAGAGAGAGAGAGAGAGAGAGAGAGAGAGAGAGAGAGAGAGAGAGAGAGAGAGAGAGAGAGAGGACAATTACTAAGCCACTGTCCCTTCATCTCCCCTCGTTAAAGACAATCACTTCTTTTTAATACATCATTTCCTTCCCCTCGCCTCTGCATCACCGACCCCCCCCCCTCTCTCTCTTTCTCTCTCACAATCCAATTACAACTCTCATCAACATCCTTTAATTATTTACTGATTTATTTATTTTTATTTCTTATCATTCATTCTTGTATTTTTCACTTATCTGAATTCGTTATTATTATTATTATTATTACTATTATTATTATTATTATTATTACCATTATTATTATTATTATTACTATTATTATTACTGACGTTATCGGATACGTTATGTGAAGCTACAGAATACGGCGAAAGTTTTTGGCGTATCCGATAGAGCCAGGATTCCGGGGGCTTGAATGATGAGTGAATGGAAGCGTGGCCCATTGGACGGGGCGAACTTAGGCTGTCTGGACATTGCTACTCCTCACCCTTCCCTAAGGTGGGAAAGGAGGTCCGGATGATGATGATGATGATGATGATGATGATGATGATGATGATTTCTCTTATATTATTATTATTATTATTATTATTATTATTAATATTTTATTTTCTGTAATTCTCTTTCATGTATATAGATTTTTTTTTGGGGGGGGGAATTTTCCTCAGTCTATTGCTTGAATTTCTTGCCATAGTTCTTAAATTTTTACACCCACCCTCGCGATGTGAGAGTGGGTTTTGATCGGTGTGTGTGTGTGTGTGTGTGTGTGTGTAAACCTAACAACTCAGCCTGACCTACCTTGACCTCGTGTGTGTGTGTGTGTGTGTGTGTGTGTGTGTGTGTGTGTGTGTGTGTAAACCTAATCTAACTTAACTCAGCCTGACCTACCTTGACCTCGTGTGTGTGTGTGTGTGTGTGTAAACCTAATCTAACTTAACTCAGCCTGACCTACCTTGACCTCGTGTGTGTGTGTGTGTGTGTGTGTGTGTGTGTGTGTGTGTGTGTGTGTGTGTGTGTGTGTGTAAACCTAACAACTCAGCCTGACCTACCTTGACCTCGTGCGTGTGTGTGTGTGTGTGTGTGTGTGTAAACCTAATCTAACCCAACCTGACCTCCCTTGACCTCACACAGACGCCCCGGTATGCAAGCCAGGCCAGAAGGTTGAATATGTAGTGGGGAAGGACGGGAGTGTCGACCTTACCTGCAGCGTCGAGGCCTACCCCCCTCACCTCACCTTTACCTGGGAAATTAAAACAGCGACAGGTGAGATGTTTACATTAATTAAACCATTTATTGTTTTTTTATTTGTTTATTTTATTATTTTATTTTATTTTATTTTTTATTTTATTTTTATTTATTTATTTTGTTTTTATTTTTATTACTTTATTTTTTATTTTATTTTTACTTTATTTTTTTTATTTTATTTATTTTATTTTATTTTTTATTTTTATTTTTATTACTTTATTTTTTATTATATTTTATTTTTTATTTATTTTATTTTATTTATTTTTTATTTTATTTTATTTTTATTTATTTTTTTATTTTTATTTTTACTTTATTTTT
>NC_136957.1:799778-824778 GCF_032717465.1 Coenobita brevimanus
CTCCCTAACCCCTCTTCTAACCCCCTAACCCCTCTTCCAACCCCCTAACCCCTCTTCCAACCCCCTAACCCCTCTTCTAACCCCCTAACCCCTCTTCCAACCCCCTAACCCCTCTTCCAACCCCCCTAACCCCTCTTCCAACCCCCTAACCCCTCTTCCAACCCCCTAACCCCTCTTCCAACCCCCCTAACCCCTCTTCTAACCCCCTAAGCCCTCCTCCAAACCCCCTAACCCCTCTTCCAACCCCTTAACCCCTCTTCCAACCCCCTAACCCCTCTTCTAACCCCCGAACCTCTCCTCCAACCCCCCTAACCCCTCTTCTAACCCCCTAACCCCTCATCAAACCCCCTAACCCCTCTTCCAACCCCCTAACCCCTCTTCCAACCCCCCTAACCCCTCTTCTAACCCCCTAACCCCTCCTCCAACCCCCTAACCCCTCTTCCAACCCCTAACCCCTCTTCTAACCCCCCCTAACCCCTACTCCAACCCCCCTAACCCCTCTTCCAACCCCCTAACCCCTCTTCCAACCCCCTAACCACTCTTCCAACCCCCTAACCCCTCTTCCAACCCCCTAATCCCTCTTCCAACCCCCTATCCCCTCTTCTAACCCCCTAACCCCTCCTCCAACCCCCCTAACTCCTCTTCTAACCCCCTAACCTCTCCTCTAACCCCTCTTCCAACCCCCTAACCCCTCTTCCAACCCCCTAATCCCTCTTCTAACCCCCTAACCCCTCTTCCAACCCCTCTTCTAACCCCCTAACCCCTCTTCTAACCCCCCAGGGTGGAAGGACTGCAACCCGGACAAGAATTCAGTCTAGTAGTCAGGATAGAGGAGGGGGCGGCCCCACCACCCGTACATCTCAGTGCCTTTACTCTCAGTGACAACGCCCAGACGGTCATTGGTAAGTAGGCATGGGGTGGTAAGTAGATATGGTAAGTAGGCATTGTGGTAAGTAGGTAGGTGGTAAGTACATACGGTAAGTAGGCACTGTGGTAAGAAGACAGGTGCTAAGTATGCATGGGGTGGTAAGTAGATATGGTAAGTAGGCATAGTGGTAAGTAGGCAGGTGGTAAGTAGGCATGGGGTTGTAAGTAGATATGGTAAGTAGGCATTGTAGTAAGTAGGCAGGTGGTAAGTACGCATGGGGTGGTAAGTAGATATGGTAAGTAGGCATAGTGGTAAGTAGGCAGGCGGTAAGTACATATGGTAAGTAGGCATTGTGGTAAGTAGGCATTGTGGTAAGTAGGCATGGGGTGGTAAGTCGACATGGGGTGGCCAAGTTAAGGTGAAAGGAATATTTCAAAATGGACTATATTACTGAACTCTGGAGAGATAAAAGACAGTGAATTATTGCAATTAACACTGAAGGTATGAAGGAATAGATACCTGCTGAGAGAGAGAGAGAGAGAGAGAGAGAGAGAGAGAGAGAGAGAGAGAGAGAGAGAGTAATAAAAGTTAACAGTGTGGACGATAAAATACTGTCAACGTTGAGTGTCATTCCTACACACACACACACACACACACACACACACACACACACACACACACACACACACACACACACATACGGTAAAGTGTTTGAGGTTTCCTGTAACTACTTTGCTGCAGGAATCCATTTACGGTGATCCCTGCACAGGTGGCGGAAGACCTAAACGACTACACACATGCTACTTATGCGACTTCCCGGCAAACCGTACACCGTACCACTTGTAAACGAAGGCGACTGCACATACCAAGAACCTCACAGTTACAACAACTACAAAGCATGGTTAGGCTAGAGGGGGTTAGGATCAGTGGTTAGATTGGGGTTAGGGACGGTATAGTATAGTTAGGAGAGGTTTGCTTATGCTGGCTTTGGTTAGGTTAAGTTGGGCTCTTCGTTCGGTCAAGTTAGGATAAGTTTCATGTTAGATTAAGTTAAGGAACACGAGCGAAACAGCCAAAACCTTAAAATACTTAGGTTAGTCTACGGTTAAGTTAGGATAAGTTAGATGAAGTTAGGAACACAATGTACACAACAGAAGCAACAGGGAACTAAGCAACAGGGAAACTAAGCAACAGGGAAACTACTGTAAACAACAGGGAAACTAAGCAACAGGGAAACTAAGCAACAGGGAAACTAAACAACAGGGAAACTAAGCAACAGGGGAAACTAAGCAACAGGGAAACTAAGCAACAGGGAAACTAAACAACAGGGAAACTAAGCAACAGGGGAAACTAAGCAACAGGGAAACTAAGCAACAGGGAAACTAAACAACAGGGAAACTAAGCAACAGGGAAACTAAGCAACAGGGAAACTAAGCAACAGGGAAACTAAACAACAGGGAAACTAAGCAACAGGGAAACTAAGCAACAGGGGAAACTAAACAACAGGGAAACTAAACAACAGGGAAACTAAGCAACAGGGGAAACTAAACAACAGGGAAACTAAGCAACAGGGAAACTAAGCAACAGGGAAACTAAGCAACAGGGAACTAAGCAACAGGGAAACTATGCAACAGGGAACTAAGCAACAGGAAAACTAAGCAACAGGAAAACTAAGCAACAGGGAAACTAAGCAACAGGGGAAACTAAGGAACAGGGAACTAAGCAACAGGAAAACTAAGCAACAGGGAAACTAAGCAACAGGGAAACTAAACAACAGGGAAACTAAACAACAGGGAAACTAAACAACAGGGAAACTAAGCAACAGGAAACTAAACAACAGGGAAACTAAGCAACAGGGAAACTAAGCAACAGGGAAACTAAGCAACAGGAAACTAAGCAACAGGAAAACTAAGCAACAGGGAAACTAAGCAACAGGGAAACTAAACAACAGGGAAACTAAGCAACAGGGAACTAAGCAACAGGGAAACTAAACAACAGGGAAACTAAACAACAGGGAAACTAAACAACAGGGAAACTAAACAACAGGGAACTAAACAACAGGGAACTAAACAACAGGGAACTAAACAACAGGGAAACTAAACAACAGGGAAACTAAGCAACAGGGAAACTAAACAACAGGGGAAACTAAGCAACAAGGAAACTAAACAACAGGGAACTAAACAACAGGGAAACTAAGAAACAGGGAAACTAAGCAACAGGGAAACTAAACAACAGGGAACTAAACAACAGGGAAATAAGCAACAGGGAATTAAGCAACAGGGAATTAAGCAACAAGGAACTAAACAATAGGGAACTAAGCAACAGGGAACTAAGCAACAGGGAACTAAGCAACAGGGAAACTAAGCAACAGGGAACTAAACAATAGGGAACTAAGCAACAGGGAACTAAGCAACAGGGAACTAAACAACAGGAAACTAAGCAACAGGGAACTAAGCAACAGGGAAACTAAGCAACAGGGAACTAAGCAACAGGGAAACTAAGCAACAGGGAACTAAGCAACAGGAAAATAATCAACAGAGAACTAAGCAACAGGGAAACTAAGCAACAGGAAACTAAGCAACAGGAAACTAAGCAACAGGGAAACTAAACAACAGGGAAACTAAACAACAGGGAAGCTAAACAACAGGGAACTAAACAAAAGGAAACTAAACAACAGGGAAACTAAACAACAGGGAACTAAGCAACAGGGAAACTAAGCAACAGGGGAAACTAAGCAACAGGTAAACTAAACAACAGGGAACTAAGCAACAGGGAACTAAACAACAGGGAAACTAAGCAACAGGGAACTAAGCAACAGGTAAACTAAACAACAGGGAACTAAGCAACAGGGAACTAAACAACAGGGAAACTAAGCAACAGGGAAACTAAACAACAGGGAACTAAACAACAGGGAACTAAGCAACAAGGAAACTAAGCAACAGGGAAACTAAACAACAGGGAACTAAGCAACAGGGAAACTAAGCAACAGGGAAACTAAGCAACAGGGAAACTAAGCAACAGGGAACTAAACAACAGGGAAACTAAACAACAGGGAACTAAACAACAGGGAACTAAACAACAGGGAACTAAACAACAGGGAACTAAGCAACAGGGAAACTAAGCAACAGGGAACTAAACAACAGGGAAACTAAACAACAGGGAAACTAAACAACAGGGAAACTAAGCAACAGGGAAACTAAGCAACAGGGAAACTAAGCAACAGGGAACTAAGCAACAGGGAAACTAAGCAACAGGGAAACTAAGCAACAGGGAAACTAAGCAACAGGGAAACTAAACAAGAGGGAAACTAAGCAACAGGGAAACTAAGCAACAGGGAAACTAAGCAACAGGGAAACTAAACAACAGGAAACTAAGCAACAAGAAAACTAAGCAACAGGGAAACTAAGCAACAGGGAAACTAAGCAACAGGGGAAACTAAACAACAGGGAAACTAAGCAACAGGGAAACTAAGCAACAGGGAAACTAAACAACAGGGAACTAAACAACAGGGAACTAAGCAACAAGGAAACTAAGCAACAGGGAACTAAGCAACAAGGAAACTAAGCAACAGGGAACTAAACAACAGGGAACTAAGCAACAGGGAACTAAGCAACAGGGAAACTAAACAACAGGGAAACTAAGCAACAGGAAAACTAAACAACAGGGAGCTAAGCAACAGGGAACTAAGCAACAGGGAAACTAAGCAACAGGAAACTAAACAACAGGGAACTAAGCAACAGGGAAACTAAGCAACAGGGAACTAAGCAACAGGGAAACTAAGCAACAGGGAACTAAGCAACAGGGAAACTAAGCAACAGGGAAACTAAGCAACAGGAAACTAAGCAACAGGGAACTAAACAACAGGGAAACTAAGCAACAGGGAACTAAGCAACAGGGAAACTAAGCAACAGGGACACTCAAGCTACTACCATATCCCTTCAGGAGTAGCAGGGGTCGACACACGTAGCAGTAGCAGCGGCAGTGGCGGAGCAGGTGCAGGGAAAGCAGAAGGAGGGGCAGGCAGCGGCGGCGGCGGTGGAGGCGGTGTGGTGCCTGTGACGATGATGGCGGTGACGATGATGGCTGGGGCGCTACTTGTCATCGTCATCCTGGCCATCGTCGTCATCGTCACCCTGAGGAGGCGAGGACGAAGCAGGAGACGAATGGAGCAGGTGGGTGATGAAGATGATAATGACGAATAATAATAATAATAATAATAATAATAATAATAATGATAATAATAACAAACATAATAATAATAATAGTAGTAGTAGTAGTAGTAGTAATAATAATAATAATAATAATAATAATAATAATAATAAATGTCTTGCAGGTCAAACTAAGCGAGGAGATGATTTGTATCCACACCCATCCAACTCCAGATCACACTCCAGATTCTCCAGGTTAGTAGTTGTAGTAGTAGTAGTAGTAGTAGTTGTAGTAGTAGTGGTGGTGGTGGTGGTGGTGTGGTAGTTAGTACTGTATTAGAAGTAGTAGAACTGGTGGTGGTGGTGCTGATGGTGGTGGTAGTAGTAGTAGTAGTAGTAGTAGTAGTAGTAGTAGTAGTAGTTGTTGTTGTTGTTGTTGTTGTTGTTGTTCTTCTTCTTCTTCTTCTTCTTCTTCCCCTCCTCCTCCTCCTCCTCCTTCTCCTCCTCCTCTTCTTCCTCCTCCTCCTCCTCCTCTTCTTGCCACAGCCTCACCTGAACACCTGGGCAGCACCTCCACCTGGCGGCCATCTCGTCGGGGTAAGAAGCCCCGTAACACCTCTTCCTTACCGATTTATTTTTGGCAACGGCTGGTTAATATCGATTTGTACGTTATTTATGCAGGTTATGGCGATATTAGAATGACTTAGCACAAAAGAGGGTGGCAAAATAAATCGCTTAGGAAAAGGTGTTAGGGAGCTTCCATAACCGACGAGAATACATATCTAAGTAACAAAGGAACAGGAACACTATTGTATTTAGAGAGAGAGAGAGAGAGAGAGGCGATATCGATACCACAAACCACGAGACTAACAACAAAGAAATCGCTGAAGCATTGCCTACCTCTTATCTGAGAGAGAGAGAGAGAGAGAGAGAGAGAGAGAGAGAGAGAGAGAGAGAGAGAGAGAGAGAGAGAGAGAGAGAGACTTTGGACGCATCACAACAGATAAAACATGTTCCTTAGGCAATATTCTCTCTCTCTCTCTCTCTCTCTCTCAAATGTCTGGACGAAGTAGCCTAGCCCCGGCCCCCTACGCTCCTGGTAGAACAACAAAGGACTGAAAGGTAGATGAATATGGTAGATAATTAATACTTAGGCATACCCTTGGACGGCAGTGGGCCAGCGTCTACTAGAGAAAAAAGTCTGCTGCTTAATTTTGTCTCGGTATTTTTGAGAGAGGGGTGTGTGTGAGTTGGAGGGAGGGCAGTGTAATGGCAGGGGACAGGGTGACATGGGGGCGATTTGTCTGTGGCCACTCCTCACGGGATTATGACGTCTGGATATAAACAGCTAGATAGACAGGTACCGGCGGACAGAATTCTCCTGAGCATTTGGAGAGGCGAAGATATACACAAAATAAAATATATATATATATATATATATATATATATATATATATATATATATATATATATATATATATATATATATACAGGATAGGCGACAGGCTACCAAATACATGATAAACAGACCCTATTTCCCCCTGTTTAAATTGGAAAGACAGAGATCAACACAAAAGCTGTCTAGAAAGCAAACAGGGATGGATTGGCGAGAGGCAGGGAAGAATGGAAGGCGCGGCCCCTCTCACCACCATCCATATATACAAATTGTTAGTGCCCTGCCTGCCTCCCATCCACACACGTCAATCCATCTATTTGTAAACGTTGCTACACATCCCTCCCTTTGTAAACGTTCCTAAACATCCTGTGTGTAAACGTTTCCCTTCACGGGGACAAACGTTCGCCTGGGGAATTATTCGCCTCTTCTGCTTCTCACATCAGCCTCTGTCTGTGGTGGTGGAGAGTCACGCCTTCACGTGGTGGCACTGATATAATCGGGCGGCTCCACTGCTTGGTGTGCAAACGTCCTTTATTTAATTCCCTACTCCCCGAAAGGAGGATGGCAGACTGCAGATGGGGGGGCAATTTCAGCCTGCAGTCCACTAGGTTCACCTTTCAGATGAACCTGAGGCTACGGCAATAACCACCACCACCACAACTACCACCACCACTACTACTACTACTACTACTACTACTCACCACCACCACCACAACTACTACTACTATTACTAGGTGACCTTTTGTTAGTGGCCTCTCTTAGCTTAGGAATATTAGCTAGCAAGGGAGAGCCAGGTGTAGAAGTGAAAGATCTGACGAACTTTTGATAGCGTCTTCCCTCCCCTCTTCTCCTGCCCTTCACTCTCTTTGTAAATGTATTCTTGGGGATAAATGTTCACCTGATATGAATTCCCTCCTCCCCTGTTCATCCCCTATCGCTTCACACTCGGGGCATGTCCGTCACTTTCTTGCCTGGGCAGAGAAGCGCGCCAAGCCTCCCATCTAAAGGATAACTAGCAGAAGAAACAGAGACAGAAGGACGGAAATATGAGATCTTTTGTCCCGAATGTGGCGTGAAATACAAAGGCCTTTCCCCTCCCTCGCCTCCTCACGCTGTTGGATTTATAGCTGCTTGAGGGAAACGTTGTGGGCTAAACTGCATATTATCACCCATAGATGAATGATAATGTGCCCCTCAGTCAACCACGTCACCCAGAAGCATCTATGAATTCAGCACTGAGAGGTAGGAGAAACGAAAGGACTTTGAAATTTATCTATCTAGCACAAGTGTTCGCCTCTCTCTTCTGTTAACCAGGTCGCCTCTCTGTTTGCCCATCCCTGCCACTCTCACCAGCTCCCTAAACAAGCATGACGCTAGAAGCTGGGGTAAATATTAGGCGACCTTTTGTATCTATGAGCAGAGACACATACCAAGCCTCTCTTACCTTCGGAATATTAGCTGAGGAAATTGAGAAGTATATGAGATTAAATATTAAGAGAACTTTTGTATATATGGGCAGAGAAACATACCAAGCCTCTCTCACCTTTGAAATATCAGCAGAGGAAACTGAGAGGTATATGAGATGAAATATTAGGCGAACTTTTATATGTATCAGCAGAGAAACATACCAAGCCTCTCTCACCTCTGGAATATTAGCCAGCAGAGAAACATGAGACAGGTGAAATTATAAGAGGACTTTTGTATCTATGAGCAGAGAAGCATACGAAGCCTCTGTCAGCTTTGGAATAACACCCAGGAGAGCAAAATGATGAGTAGAGGAGGTAAAAAATATATTAAGATAGCTATTGTATCTTTGGGCAGAGAAATATACGAAGCCTTTGTCAGCAAGCAGAGGAGAGGCAGAGGAGGTGACAGTATTAATCAAACTTTTGCCCCAACTGTATCCAGCCATTTGGAAGCTTTTACTGCCGCCTGTACAAACTTTGTATTTTTTTCGTGACAGTAAAGCAAATCCGTACAAACAAGAGCTGTCCCTGAACGCCGACACCTGGACATTTTTCTTATCTCACACACACACGCTGGCACAACGCACTCGTAAAGCCATTCCCCCAAAATTCCACTTTCTCTCTCTCTCTGTCCGTGTCTGTCTCTCTGTGTTTTTCTGTCTGTCTATCTGTCTGTCTCTCCACTATCCTTAATTTCGGAACTGGCAGCCACAGACAAATCCTCTCCATGTCACCCTGTCTTCGGCCATCAAGCTAGCCTCTCTCCAACTCACACCACCCCAAAGCTCTCCACTTCCTCTATCTCATCCTCGGTGTACCACTCCTCTCCATTTCCACGGCACTCATACACACTCTTCTCGCCAGTCTCTAACTCTCCATTCCCTCCTCACTGCCATTCTCTGTTGCAGTCAGGGGCCAGAATTTTAAGGTGACACTGATATAAAACTAAAAAAAGATAAATTACATAAATATGAATAATTATTAACTTATAAAAAAACAAATTACTTTTCACCAGACCATATAAATTAATCCCTTCACTCCAATGATGTTTTTAAAAAGTATATTGTATTTTGAAAGTGTATTCTTGCTGGCTACAGACGATTTTATTCAGCTTCAGGGAGGGTTTCCACACAGGGGGGTTTAGAGGTGGCTTCAAGTAACCCCCTTTCACCAGCAGAGACTCTTTGGAAGTTGAGGAAAATCGTCTGGCTGTAGAGGGAATGAAAATGGAATATATATATGTGGATAAGGGATCACACACACACACACACACACACACACACACACACACACACACACACACACACACACACACACACCAGAAGTTGCCCAAGTACTTTTAATCCAGTGATGTGTGTCGCTGTCTTCACATTATTTAGTCAATGTTATTCCAGTTAAGGGAGAGTTTTTGTGGTGCTGTGGAGTCATACCAATGCTGAATAAAACCGTCTAGGGGTAGCATGCGTTAAAATGATACGAAAAAGGCCTTATTATACAAATGATGATGATGGTGATGATGACGACGAATGTAGAAACTAATATCTAAATCTAATCAAATGACTAAAAATCCTGGCACTGCATTCCACAGGGTCTAAACGTAGGCAACCAACCAGCACAGAGACTACTGAGATAATCGACAGTGAAGACAGTGTGAAGAAGGATGTGACGACAGTGGGTGGGGGCAGTGACATAAAAGATGGCGAGGCAGTGGGCTATGGCAGCAGTGGTACAGGTGGTGGCAGCGGTGGGCTAAAGCGTGGTGGCAGTGGCAGGGTAAGTGGTGGTGGTGGCAGCGGTGGGATACGTGGCGGCATAACGGCGGACTCAACATACGGTGGCACTGCTTGTTCTGACACGGGACTCGGGGATGCAGCAGCGAGTGGAGGTGACGCTGTGGTGGTGGAGGCGGTGTGTGTGGTGGAGTCCAGGGGGAGCAGAGGATCACTGGGCTCAACAGACACTGGCTCCAGAGGCTCTTTTGACGCTGATCTCTTAACCACCTCCAGAGATCCGCTTCTGGCAAATCAAAGTGCAGCGGTGAGTCAAATATCGTCTTACTCATCGACATCTCTGTGTACATTACTTATATTCTTGTCTGCTTACTTATCGACTCATATTATTTGCTTTCTTATTATCCACCAGGTCCTAGTCATTGTACTTTCTGCATTAGGATTTTACAGGATGCTTGGCTGGTCAAAGCTACACCTTTCCCGTCTCTTAACGCTCGTGTGGGAAGCAAGTAGTGAATTTCCAGCAATTTACTCCTGTGATTATCATAAAGCAAAGTAACTCACAACTATCTGACAACATCAACTATGAAAAAAATTATAAGGAATGCATATAGGCCATACCTACAACTATAATAATTCGTCTTTCATCCAGTCTCTTCAGTTATGTTCCAAAAGGTTTTCTGAGAGAATTCAAGAACTTATATACAGTACAGCTGGCCAAAAACATGATCTTGGGACGGTGTGGTTGTGAAGTGGAGGCCTGGCTGCATCATAGAGATTTGGTCATGTCACCTAATACCTGACACCTTCATTCATGTCAGTGCCGCCAACAAACATGTAATTATGTCCAGGTTGTCAGGTGTAACAAATACCTCTGCTACACATTGATGCTGTACGGTACCCTCTGCTACACATTGATGCTGTACCCTCTGCTACACAATGATGCTGTACCCTCTGCTACACATTGATGCTGTACCCTCTGCTACACATTGATGCTGTACGGTACCTTCTGCTACACATTGATGCTGTACCCTCTGCTACACATTGATGCTGTACGGTACCTTCTGCTACACATTGATGCTGTACCCTGTGCTACACACTGATGCTGTACCCTCTGCTACACATTGATGCTGTACGGTACCTTCTGCTACACATTGATGCTGTACCCTCTGCTACACATTGATGCTGTACCCTCTGCTACACATTGATGCTGTACGGTACCTTCTGCCACACATTGATGCTGTACCCTCTGCTACACATTGATGCTGTACGGTACCTTCTGCTACACACTGATGCTGTACCCTCTGCTACACAATGATGCTGTACCCTGTGCTACACATTGATGCTGTACCCTCTGCTACACATTGATGCTGTACCCTGTGCTACACACTGATGCTGTACCCTCTGCTACACATTGATGCTGTACGGTACCTTCTGCTACACATTGATGCTGTACCCTGTGCTACACACTGATGCTGTACCCTCTGCTACACATTGATGCTGTACGGTACCTTCTGCTACACATTGATGCTGTACCCTCTGCTACACATTGATGCTGTACCCTCTGCTACACATTGATGCTGTACGGTACCTTCTGCCACACATTGATGCTGTACCCTCTGCTACACATTGATGCTGTACGGTACCTTCTGCTACACACTGATGCTGTACCCTCTGCTACACATTGATGCTGTACGGTACCTTCTGCTACACACTGATGCTGTACCCTGTGCTACACATCGATGCTGTACCCTCTGCTACACATTGATGCTGTACCCTCTGCCACACATTGATGCTGTACCCTCTGCCACACATTGATGCTGTACCCTCTGCTACACATTGATGCTGTACCCTCTGCCACACATTGATGCTGTACCCTCTGCCACACATTGATGCTGTACCCTCTGCTACACATTGATGCTGTACTCCCTGCTACACATTGATGCTGTACCCTCTGCTACACATTGATGCTGTACCCTCTGCTACACATTGATGCTGTACCCTCTGCTACACATTGATGCTGTACCCTTTGCTACACATTGATGCTGTACTCCCTGCTACACATTGATGCTGTACCCTCTGCTATACACTGATGCTGTACCCTCTGCTACACATTGATGCTGTACCCTTTGCTACACATTGATGCTGTACCCTTTGCTACACATTGATGCTGTACCCTCTGCTATACACTGATGCTGTACCCTCTGCTACACATTGATGCTGTACTCCCTGCTACACATTGATGCTGTACCCTCTGCTACACATTGATGCTGTACTCTCTGCTACACATTGATGCTGTACCCTCTGCTGCACATTGATGCTGTACGGTACCTTCTGCTACACACTGATGCTGTACCCTCTGCTACACATTGATGCTGTACCCTCTGCTACACATTGATGCTGTACGGTACCTTCTGCTACACACTGATGCTGTAACCTCTGCTATACATTGATGCTGTAACCTCTGCTATACATTGATGCTGTACCCACTGCTACACATTGATGCTGTACCCACTGCTACACATTGATGCTGTAACCTCTGCTATACATTGATGTTGTACTTCCTGATGCACATTGATGCTGTACCCTCTGCTACACATTAATGCTGTATCCTCTGCTATACACTGATGCTGTACCCTCTGCTACACATTGATGCTGTACGGTACCTTCTGCTACACATTGATGCTGTACCCTCTGCCACACATTGATGCTGTACCCTCTGCTACACACTGATGCTGTACCGGGTTATTATGCTGCCAACTTTACATATATACGCAAGAAATGATAACAGCGTCTCTAAAAATGCTTTCTACATGTAAATTCTTTAAACATCCAATTTTTCCATAAGTCATACCCTTCTTTGTTCTCCTCTGCAAGATGGCGTTCCCTGGGTATAATTTATCTATCTTATACATATATATTTTCCTCAATATATCTGCTTTTATCTATTTTATATATCTACTTCCCATATCCCGTGGGTATGCCTGATGATGGTAATTATTTGTCGTTTAATTATCATATTTTCTAAGTATAACCTCTGTATCTAAATTACATCCCTACTTTACCTCTGGGTCTGTCTTTGTAATTACAGCACTTTGACTCTGCTTTGTACCGAAATCGACACCTCTCACCCTGAGGGCTTAATCGTATTACTAGATGAACACTAGAATACGATGCTAGTCACGAAGAAGTGCTATGAAAAAAAACGTAGAGCCATAGCATTTCCTGCCAATGAGCTGTGTGAAATAAGCTACAGAATGACGAGAATCTGGACCAGGTTACTGTAACAGGCCTATAGACACAGTTTTCTTGATACATTCCTTCGTTTCACTTATCTAAATATTCGCTCTGCCTGTCTGCTCTACATCTTTCAGTCTGCTTAATGGATTCTGCTTCGTATACCCCATGCCCTTCCTGTATGCTGGGATATATCGTGTTTTATAAGCGTGTTCCCTAAGTCTACGTTATATATATCGAATTTATCAATACTTTATATTATGTACTTTATATATTTACTTATCTTGTTAATCTACTTGTTTATACTTGGTTATTTTAATGCATATATGTTTTCTACCTTGTGTGTACAGTTGGAAGCATACAAACCTGGTACAGCATCAATGTGAAGGGGGGGGGAGAGAGAGAGAGAGAGAGAGAGAGAGAGAGAGAGAAGGCAGACAGGCACACAAACAGACAGACAGAAAGACAAACACCTAGGTAGGTAGGTAGGTAGGTAGGTAGAGAGAGAGAGAGAGAGAGAGAGAGAGAGAGAGAGAGAGAGAAGGCAGACAGGCACACAGACAGACAGACAAACAGCTAGGTAGACAGAGAGAGAGAGAGAGAGAGAGAGAGAGAGAGAGAGAGAGAGAGAGAGAGAGAGAGAGAGAGAGAGAGAGAGAGAGAGAGAGAGAAGGGAGACAGGCACACCGCCAGACAGACAGACAACCAGCTAGGGAGACAGGAAGAGATGAGCAAATGGACAGACAGACAGACAGACAATCATAATATAATGACGTGTCTGTAGATGGCACTGAAGTGAATGAAGGCAGGTGTTGAATATTACCTGAAGTGAATGAAGGCAGGTGTTGAATATTAAATGAATGAAGGCAGATGTGAAATATTACCTGAGATGAATGAAGGCAGGTGTTGAATATTAAATGAATGAAGGCAGGTGTTGAATATTAAATGAATGATGGCAGGTGTTGAATATTAAATGAATGATGGCAGGTGTTGAATATTAAATGAATGAAGGCAGGTGTTGAATATTAAATGAATGATGGCAGGTGTTGAATATAACCTGAAGTGAATGAAGGCAGGTGTTGAATATTAAATGAATGAAGGCAGGTGTTGAATATTAAATGAATGAAGGCAGGTGTTGAACAGAACCTGAAGTGAATGAAGGCAGGTGTTGAATATTAAATGAATGAAGGCAGGTGTTGAATATTAAATGAATGAAGGCAGGTGTTGAATATTAAATGAATGAAGGCAGGTGCTGAATATTACCTGAAGTGAATGAAGGCAGGTGTTGAATATTAAATGAATGAAGGCAGGTGTTGAATATTACCTGAAGTGAATGAAGGCAGGTGTTGAATATTACCTGAAGTGAATGAAGGCAGGTGTTGAATATTAAATGAATGAAGGCAGGTGTTGAATATTACCTGATGTGAATGAAGGCAGGTGTTGAATATTAAATGAATGAAGGCAGGTGTTGAATATTACCTGAGATGAATGAAGGCAGGTGTTGAATATTACCTGAGATGAATGAAGGCAGGTGTTGAATATTACCTGAGATGAATGAAGGCAGGTGTTGAATATTACCTGAAGTGAATGAAGGCAGGTGTTGAATATTACCTGAGATGAATGAAGGCAGGTGTTAAATATTACCTGAGATGAATGAAGGCAGGTGTTGAATATTACCTGAAGTGAATGAAGGCAGGTGTTGAATATTACCTGAGATGAATGAAGGCAGGTGTTGAATATTAAATGAATGAAGGCAGGTGTTGAATATTACCTGAGATGAATGAAGGCAGGTGTTGAGTATTACATGAATGAAGGCAGGTGTTGAATATTACCTGAGATGAATGAAGGCAGGTGTTGAATATAACCTGAAGTGAATGAAGGCAGGTGTTGAATATTACCTGAAGTGAATGAAGGCAGGTGTTGAGTATTACATGAATGAAGGCAGGTGTTGAATATTACCCGAGATGAATGAAGGCAGGTGTTGAATATTACCTGAAGTGAATGAAGGCAGGTGTTGAATATTACCTGAAGTGAATGAAGGCAGGTGTTGAATATTACCTGAAGTGAATGAAGGCAGGTGTTGAATATTAAATGAATGAAGGCAGGTGTTGAATATTACCTGAGATGAATGAAGGCAGGTGTTGAATATTACATGAATGAAGGCAGGTGTTGAATATTACCTGAAGTGAATGAAGGCAGGTGTTGAATATTACCTGAGATGAATGAAGGCAGGTGTCGAATATTACCTGAGATGAATGAAGGCAGGTGTTGAATATTAAATGAATGAAGGCAGGTGTTGAATATTAAATGAATGAAGGCAGGTGTTGAATATTACCTGAAGTGAATGAAGGCAGGTGCTGAATATTACCTGGAATGAATATAGGCAGGTGTTGAATAGTACCTGAAATAGCCTTTGGTTCCTTCTTCCTAGCATAAAAAAAAAAAAAAAGCTGTGATGCATGAACGTCCGAAATTGCAGCCACACCTCGATTCCACCCACTGTCCCAGGTTTACGTGTGGCCAAGTGTACATTATGCACTTATTTCAAGCCTTTCCTACTTCCTATGACCTCCAGTCTTTCAAACGCAGTGTGTCCAGGCATCTCGAAATGAACGGATCTTGCATTTGGCTCTCTTTTCTACTGTTATTTTCTTTTCTTGTTAGGAACAGTTTGTGGGCTTCTGGCCTTTGGTTCCTTCTTCCTTGCATTAAAAGAACTACTTTATAATCAATTTTACACATACTTTCCATCGCAAGTCTCAACATTCCAGACCTTCCAATGCACTACTGATATTTTCCAGCATCATTCATTTATTTTTGCAATGTAATCTTTTTTATCTTTTCATTTTTTCAGTGTAATTATTAGCACTTTCCTGTCATTTTTCTCCCTCCTTCTCAGACATTCTTGGACAGGCTTCTAATTAGTCTCATCATATAAACTCTCCAGAGACATTTATCATCGGCTTTGTGGTAGAGGCAGCCTGATCAGAGGAGTGAGGTGGCGCGACTGACTGGCGATCTTTACGTGTTCCTGGACGGGTTTTCCATCTTCTGCATGCACTCCACTGGGTTCACATTTCACTTGAACCTGGCCTCGCTATCACCACACCTTGCTCAGTTAAAACCCCTTCAGTGTAACGACGGATTCCTCACTGACTTTACCTTGAGTCGATTTTATTCATTTTACTGAAAACCTGATGTATGTGGATTAAGGAAGAATGTAGAGTTGCGAGAGGCGGAGCGAAGCAAGACTTGGGACGAGGGATGAATAGAGGCGCTGCTTGAGATCAAGCAGCGAAAACAGCCGCCATGAGGTCACCACAGCCGACGCATGCATCCATATTGGGGCTTTTAAAAACGAAAGAATTGGAGCCAGGATTCCATGGGCTGGAATATTGAGTGGATGGGAGTGTGACCCATTTTTTTTCTCATATCGTTAACTTTCTCTGGCTGATGATGATGATGATGATGATGATGATGATGAAAGTAATGATAATAATAATAGTGATGATAATGAAAGTAATGATGATAATAATAATGATGATAGTAACAATGATGATGATGATGGTGAAAGTAATGATGATAATGATGATGATATGAAAGTAATGATGATGATAATAACGATGATAATGAAAGTAATGATAATACTAATACTAATGCTAATACTAATAATAATAATAGTAATAATAATAATAATAACAATAACAACAACAACAATAATAATAATAATAATAACAACAACAACAATAATAATAATAATGAAAGTAGTGATAATAATAACGATAATGATGATTCTTTACAGCCTAGCCATCCTATTCAACTTCTGGGGACCGTTTCGTGTAGTGAAGATGAACAAAAACTAACTTCAACTATTCCACAGCCATCCCAGGGAGAGATGGCGGAAGGGCTAGGCAGCATCACCATTCCTAGCATCTTAGGAGTGAGAAGGCTAGGACGGGAACCCACCTCACACACCCTGCCTAGAGGTTAGTACTGAAACTTGCACTCCTCTTCTCCATATGCCTCTCCAACCCCTCCCTCTCCTCACCTCTCCATCCCCTCCCTGTCCTCACCTCTCCACCCCCTCCCTCTCCTCACCTCTCTATCCCCTCCCCATCCTCACCACTCACACATATACCTCTCTGTCCCATCCCTATTCATACACTATCCTTCATATCCCTACCTCATCCCTATTCTCACCACTCACACATATACCTCTCCACTCCATCCCTCCATCTCATTCCCTGTCTCCCTCCACTCCCTCCACCTCTTTATGTCTCTCCCTTTCATCCCTCCACCTCATCCTTTTCCCTCCCTCCAACTCACACAACCCTTATCCCTATACCCCTTCATTCCCTCCCTCAACCTCGCCCTTGGTCCTCCCCTCCCCACCTCCCCTTCATAATAATAGTAGTAGTAGTAGTAGTAGTAGTGGTGGCAGTAGTAGTAGTAGTAGTAGTAGTAGTAGTAGTAGTAGTAGTAGTAGTAGTAGTAGTAGTAGTAGTAGTAGTAGTAGGAATAATAATAATAATAATAATAATAATAATAATAATAATAATAATAATAATAATAATAGCACTCTTACTAGACGTTGCTACTCCTCACCCTGCCCTTGGCGACACACACCGCAACTCAGCCAGGAGACAGGGCGTGTGTGCTGGGCATTTCCCAGGCCCTGTCTTCCCCCTTACCTTTACTCAAGACAACCACCAGCAACCGGGCTACAGTAAGGCCCGGTCTCCTCGAATTGAGGAGAGAATCATCAACAACAACAACTGCCCTTGGGTGGGAAAGGAGGTCCGGATGATGATGATGATGATGATGATGATGACGACTACTACTACGACAACTACTACTACTACTACGACAACTACAACTAATTTCACTTCCCCAGGTCTACGTTCAAGAGTTCCACCCACCAAGATGGCTTCCACAGTCCTCCACTCCACCCAGGCCGCCTATGGGATTCAGCAAACACCCATCATTCTCTCTACGGGCGTGGGCGGGATGGTCTATGGGGGGATGGGCGTGGGCGCGGGTGGAGGGGACGGTACGGGTGTAGGTGTGGGTGTGGGCGGAGGGGACGGTGTGGGTGTGGGTGGGAGCGTGGGCGTGGGTGGAGGGGACGGTGTGGGTGGGGGTGGGTTGGCTGGTGTAGTGAACGTTGGTGGAATATGCCAGGCTAGGAGTGGGCTGGTGCCTGGTGTAAGTGGTATTACTAGCTTTGGTGGTATGGCCAACGCTAAAGGTGCTGGTGTGGGTGGTGTAGCTGGAATTAATAGTATGGTTAGTGTAAGTGGTGTGGGTGTAGGTGGTGTAAGTGGTGTAAATATGGCTGGTGTAAGTGGTATGTATAATGTAAGTGCTGGAGGTGGTATTGGCGATGGTATGAATCATTCGGGTATTGTAAGTGGTATGGCTGGTATGAATGGTATTAATGTGAGTGGTGGGAGTGGTATGGTTGGTGTAGGTGGTGTGAGTGGTATGAACACTGTGGCTGGAATAGGTGGTGTGAGTGGTATAGGCAGTGTGAACAGTGGTGTAAGTGGTATTAACAGCACTGGCGTTGTGAACAGTATGCCTGGTATGACTGGTATAAACAATGTAAGTGTGGGAACTGGTATTAGTGGTATGGTAACTGGTATGGGTGGTGTGGGTGGTAATACTTATGTCAGCAATATGAGTGGTATGAATGCAGTGACTGGTATAAACAGTGTAAGTGTGGGAACTGGTATTAGTGGTATGGTAACTGGTATTACTGGTATGGTAACTGGTATGAGCGGTGTGGGTGGTACTACTGCTATGGCCAATATGGGAAGAGTGAGGAGTATGACTGGTATTAGTAGCATGGCTGGTGTAAGTGGTATGGGTAACGTCAGTGGTGTAGGTGGTGTAAGTGGTGTAGGTTCCGGTGGTGTTGGTGTGCGTGGTGTAAGAAGAGTGGGCAGCACCACTAGCATAACTGGTGTAAGTGGTGTAGGCGGTGTAAGTGGTGTAGGTGGTGTAAGTGGTGTAGGTGGTGTAAGTGGAGTAGGTGGTGTAAGTGGTGTAAGTGGTTTAAGTGGTATAGGTGGTGTAAGTGGTATTTGTGGTGTAAGTGGTGTAGACGGTGTAGGTAGTGTAAGTGGTATAGGTGGTGTGGGAGGTGTAAGTGGTGTAGGTGTAAGTGGTATAGGTGGTGTAAGTGGTGTGAATGGTCTAGGTAGTGTGAGTGGTGTTAGTGGTGTAGGTGGTATACATGGAGCAAGTGGTGTAAGTGGTGTAGGTGGTGTGAGTGGTGTAGGTGGTGTGAGTGGTGTAGGTGGCATAGGTGGTGTAAGTGGTGTAGGTGGCATAGGTGGTGTAAGTGGTGTAGGTGGCGTAAGTGGTATTGGTGGTGTAAGTGGTGTAGGTGGCATAGGTGGTGTAAGTGGTGTAGGTGGCGTAAGTGGTATTGGTGGTGTAAGTGGTGTGGGTGGTGTAGGTGGCATAGGTGGTGTAAGTGGTGTGAATGGTCTAGGTAGTGTAAGTCGTGTGAGTGGTGTAGGTGGTGTAAGTGGTGTTAGTGGTGTAGGTGGTTTAAATGAAGCAAGTGGTGTAGGTGGTGTAAGTGGTGTAGGTGGTGTAGGAAGGACAGGTAGCACCAGAAGTATAACTGGTATACCTGGTGTAAGTGGTGTACGTGGTATAAGTGGTGTAATTAATGCAGGTGGTACAAATGTAGACCTTGAAAGTGGTGTAACTGGTATGAATAGTGTGGGTGGTATTAAATCTGCTGGTGTGAAGGCAGACAGGAAGAAGGAGACGGGAGAGAGTGAGGGAGTTCTGATGCTGTGAGAGAGAGAGAGAGAGAGAGAGAGAGAGAGAGAGAGAGAGAGAGAGAGAGGACATCATAAAACACCACCGAGTTGCCTCTTCAAAAAATAAACAAGAAAGAAAGAAAGAAAGAGAGAAAGGGAGAAAGAGAAAGGAAAATGACCCACTTTAATTATAATAAATAATAATTAAAAAAAAAAAACTACAATTATAGGGGATGTAACTCATAAATATTGCATTTTTTTTTTCCACTGAAGATAAAGATTTTGAATTAATGTGAGTCTTGGTTCGGGTAAACACATGTGATTTTCTCTGAGTCATTCATTCATTTTCAGTTATTCATTCATTCAGTTATTCATTCATTCATTCATTCATCCATCCATCCATTCCTTGCTTGCTTGCTTCCTTCCTTCCTTCATTCATTCATCCCTCCCTTCCTTCCTTCCTTCATTCATTCATTCACTCATTCACCATCCATCCATCCAATCATTCCTTCCTTCCTTCCTTCATTCATCCATCCATCCAGCCATCTCTTCCTCCGTTCCTTCCTTCCTTCATTCATTCATCGTCCATCCATCCAATCCTTCCTGCCTTCCTTCATTCATTCATTCACCATCCATCCATCCAATCATTCCTTCCTTCATTCATTCATTCATCCATCCATCTCTTCCTTCGTTCCTTCCTTCAATCATTCATCATCCATCCATCCATCCAATCATTCCTTCCTTCCTTCATCCATCCATCCATTCTCATTCATCCAATCATTCATTCATTCATTCAAATCCCAGTCAGCCCCATATCCACAGGAGCGTAAGGGCCCGGGGCTAGGCTATTCACTCCCGACATTTAAGGCAAGGGTTGACCAGCCACACTCGCCCCTGAGCGGCATGATACGAGGAAGAGGCCCCAACCACCCCTCAGATGCGAACCTCAACGGGGTCCATCCGGTGCGGGCGTCTGAACTCACTAAGCCACAAGGCGTCATTGGGCTGAATTTTCCTTTATTTTTTTTTAATGCAAGAAAGAAGGAACCAAAGGCCAGGGTCCGTATCGGTGAAGGTGATAATGGCTACCTAAATTTAATCTTTTTATGTACAATCGCAATATTTAGTTCCTTCATTAAAAAAAATAATTGTGATTGTTATATATTTTTGTTGTTGTCATGCGTTGGGAAAAATATCTGTAACCCTTTTGTACCAGTGGACAGACATCTATCTATCTGTCTATTGCCGGACGCCTTAATCCCGTGAAAGGTGGCCTCAAACAAATCGCCTCCATGTCGCCCTGTCCCCTGCCATTTCACCGCCCTCCCCCCAGCCCACACACCCCCTCTCTCATATGCCTCTCCGCTCCATCCCTCCATTTCATCCTTGGCCTCCCTCTCCTCCTCTCCACCTCACTCACATACACTCTCCTCGTTAGTCTCTCGCTCTCCATCCTCTCCACATGGCCAAACCACCTCCATGTATTTCTCCTAACGCTTTCTATCACATCCAGATCCACACCACAACGCTCCGTCACTTTCTCATTTGTCAGTCTGTCTCTCCATGTAACTCCACATGCTCGGCCTCCCTCTCCCTCTCCCCCTCACTCACATACACTCTCCTCTTTAGTCTCTCGTTCAGGATCCTCTTCACATGGCCAAACCACCTCAGTGTATTTCTCCTAACGCTTCCTATCACATCCACACCACAACACTCCTTCACTTCCTTATTTGTCAGTCTGTCTCTCCATATAACTCCACCTACTCCACTCAAAAGTGATATAATGAAAATGGAAATAATGAATGCCGAAATGCTGACCTCCTTGCCACCCCAAACTCTCAAGTGACCCCTTCCAGTGACCTGACCTGAGATGACCTGACATGAGAGGAGTGTGATTTAGTGTACATGACGCTGTCAGTTTTAGGACCAGCGATTTAATGCTTCAAGAAAACACTGTAATTATCTCTATAAATAAAATGCATTTATATTTTGAACCCGATTTTTCATTTCTCCACCTACATAGATATTTACCTGTGTTGAGAGGTGGGGACGTTCACCATCCACTCACCTGATGGAGTGCTAAGCTTCCTTCACCTTAACGTGGGCCAGATTTTCGTCCTTTTGCAGCTTATATCACGGAGACAATGCTATGAATTTGCATCCTTTCCATAGCAATAGAGCTCAGCATAATTTTCACAGCACTTCTTCGTGACTAGCATCATATTCTAGTATTAATATATAGTTACAATTCAGCACTCAAGATAAAAGGAGAGCAATTTAGGGCTAAGTTAGAGTACAGAGAGTCGCTACATCTGCTATACTCTTTTCGCACCAACTTGGCCTAAAATTACCATCTCTCCATCATAAATTCTGAGATGTAAGTTGAGGGGAGGGCATCGAAATGGCAGGGGACAGGGCGACATGGAGGCGATTTGTTTGTGGCCACCCCTTACGGGATTAGGGCGTCTGGCCAAAGATAAATAGATAGGTAGGTAGATATAAGAATACATTAGCACTACAATATGGTGTTAGTCACGAAGAAGTGCCATGGAAAGAATGTAGAGCCGTAGTATTGTCTTTTTCTGCCACTGAGCTACGTGAAATAAGCTGCAAAAGGACGAAAATCTGGGCCAAGTTAAGGTGAAAGGAGTATATAAATTTTCCAGGAGAGAGAATGGAATGAAATGGCCATCTTCCGGCGGTCATAAGCAAGGCAAGTGAAGAAAGAAACAAAGGCTGAGAGCGCGAAATGTCACCATGAGAGAGAGAGAGAGAGAGAGAGAGAGAGAGAGAGAGAGAGAGAGAGAGAGAGAGAGAGAGAGAGAGAGAGAGAGAGAGCTACTTCTATCTATTACCATTTCACTATGATAACACAACACTCCTATGACAACTCTATGACAACACCACAGCTCTACCAACAGCTCTATGACAACACCACAGCTCTATGCCAACACCACAACTCTACCAACACCACACCTCTCTGACAAGAAAACTCTATGACAACACCACAGCTCTATGCCAACACCACAACTCTACCAACACCACACCTCTCTGACAAGAAAACTCTATGACAACACCACAGCTCTACCAACAGCTCTATGACAACACCACACCTCTACCAACAGCTCTATGACAACACCACACCTCTACCAACAGCTCTATGACAACACCACAGCAATACCAACAGCTCTATGACAACACCACAGCTCTACCAACAGCTCTATGCCAACACCACACCTCAATGACAACACAACTCTATGACAACACCACAACTCTGACAACACAACACCTCAATGACAACACCACAGCAATACCAACAGCTCTATGACAACACCACAGCTCTGACAACACCACAGCTCTATGACAACATCTCACTGCCAACACCTGTGAGCTCAGTATTGGGTGGATCAGTATTTTTGTAACAGAAGCCAGTGAGTGAGAAGACCTATGAATATGGGTGTGTATATGTGTGTGTGCAGACAGATAGACAGATAGATAGATAGATATAATTGTGTGCTATAGAGAGAGAGATAGATAACTGTGTAGGCATAGATAGATAGATATAATTGTGTGCTACAGATAGATAATTGTGTGGACAGAGATAGATAGATAGATAGATATAATTGTGTTACAGATAGATAGATAATTATGTAGATAGATAGGTGGATTGATATAATTGTTATAGATAGATAGACAGATAGATATAATTGTGCTATAGATAGATAGATAACTATACATAGATAGATAGACAGATATAATTGTGTGCTATAGATAGATAGATAATTGTGTGTGCAGATAGATAGATATAACTGTGTGCTATAGATAGATAGATATATAACTATGTAGATAGACAGATAGATAGATAGATATAATTGTGTGCTATAGATAGATAGATAGATAACTGTGTGTACATAGATGGAGGCTCCAGATAGATAGACAGATAGATATAATTGTGTGCTATAGATAGATAGATAGATACTGATAGATAGATAGATAGATAGATAATTGTGTGTGTAGAGTGATACACTTAAACAGAACTGCTGCATGTAGAAATAATGTTTTTTTTAAATACAGTATGCTTGGCTTGTACTATCTATCTATTTATCTATCTACCTGTCTGTCTGTCTGTCTATTAGTCTCTGTTTCCGTCTGTCTATCTGTCTGTTGTCTGTCTATCTATCTGTCTGTCTGTCCGTTTATCTATCTGTCTGTCTGTCTATCTGTCTGTGTGTGTGTCTCTCTCTCTGTTTATCTATTGGCTTCTATTTCTGTCTGTCTGTCTGTGTCTGTTTATCTATTAGTCTGTATCTATCTGTCTGTCTGTCTATCTGTCTGTCTGTCTGTCCGTTTATCTATTAGTCTGTATCTATCTGTCTGTCTGTCTGTTTATCTATTAGTCTCTTTCTGTGTGTCTTTATATCAGTTCGTCTGTGTCTGTCTGTCTGTCTCTCTGTCTCTCTCTCTCTCTCTCTCTCTCTCTCTCTCAAAAAAAAATATATATATATATATCCTCTTTTTTCCACATCATCCTCAACTCTTCTCGCAAAAAAAAAAAAATAAATTAATTAATTAATAAAATACTATCACTTCGAAAAAACCTCAAAACCAAGACAATATTAATTTCAAAAACAAACTTAAAATTGACCACAAAAAAAAAATCATCCTTATTTTGTCTGTAACGTTTAGAGGAGGAAGGGATGCAGGAGAGGGAGGCCTTCACGTGGTGGCACTGATATAACAGGCCGGTGGAGCTGCTGCCCGGGTGTACAAACGTCCCTTAGCCCTTTCCCCATCTCTGAATGAAAGGGGTTGATTTCTGGAAGGGATGGTGTGTGTGTGTGTGTGGGGGGTGATGGTGTGTGTGTGTGTGTGTGTGTGTGTGTGTGTGTGTGTGTGTGTGTGTTTTTGCTACGTGGTGGTGTTGGTGTTTGTTGCTGTCTGTGTTTGGTGTTTGGTTCTAGTGGTGCTGGTACTGGCCGTGTCCCTTGCAACATTGATCTCCATTGCAAATCCTGAAACTTTAATCTGGTATGGACGCACCCTGATCTCTCCCTGATTTTTTGATGAGCTTGACATATTTCTGTACTATGTGACCCTTTCCAACGTGGTAGGTGCGGCCGACTACCATCCACTCACTCGATGTGGTACTGCCTTGTGACTCTGAGTGGCAAGCCGAATGATTTTCCTATATCCCAGGAAATCACTTACGTCGGGTGGCAACCATATCACCAAATGAAGCCTGGTGGTTCAGTGGATTTAGGCCAGTAAGGATTTCCATCTGAGGGTTGGTTGGGGTTTATTGCTCACATAATGCCACTCAGGGAAGAATGAGGCTGGTCACCCTCGCCTTAAATGTCGGGATTAGCCTAGCCCCGG
>NC_136957.1:834778-927278 GCF_032717465.1 Coenobita brevimanus
AGAAAGGACTCTTCTGGCGCTACCACCCAGGATGGGAGGCCTTGGCATTATAAATCCAGCAGCCATGGCAAGCTGTGAACATAGACATTCACTTAAGCTCACCGAATCCTTGTCACAGAAGATTTGCGTCACAGATAATCAGAGAGCGAGAAGGAAGACAAAAGGTCCAGCTGCAACACATAATCGAACATCTTGCATCAGACCAGTGCAGAAGAGTTGCAATGGCACAGGAGGTTGGGGCATCGAAATGGCTCACAACCCTGCCTCTCAAGGCGAAAGGCTTCCACTTCAACAAACTGGTATTTATTGACGCCATAGCCTTGAGATATGGGTGGCCAATAGCGAACCTACCTCAACACTATGCCTGTGCTACTGTCTTTGATGCATACTATTCAGTGATTTGCAAGAAGGCAGGCTTTATGATACGATGAAGTACGTGGCCTCACTGCGAAGATGCAACGGGGACATGCCACGATGTCACCACAGAGTCAGCTTTCCTCTCTCTAGTCGGTGGGCACTTCATCCACAGAACAGCAAACACATCAAATGATGCAAGAGTGGATGTCAGTGCTCGAGGTTTCTGGAGACGTGGACAGAGGATTTCCTTTGATATCTGGATATTTAATCCTATGGCAGCATGTCACCACGAACTGTCTATCGAGGCTGCACACAAGAGGACTAACAAACAAACAAACAAACAGAAACTATCAAGAGAATCTGACATGTGGACCACGGTCGATTCACTCCCCTTGTATTCATATCAGGTGGGATGGGTCGAGGTGGGGAAATTCTTCTCGAGACTGGCAGAGGTTCTGTCTGAGACGAAACGTCAACTGCAGAGTTCTGTTATGGCCTGGATGGGATGTCGACTGCCATTCTCCCTCGTGAGGTCTGCACTCTTGTGTCTATATCAATCTATCTATTGCCAGACGCCTTAATACCGCAAGGGGTTGGCCACAAACAAATCGCCTCCATGTCACCCGGTCCCTCACCATTTCACTGGCCAGCTCCCAGCTCACATCCCCCTCTCTCATATACCTCCCCATTCCATCCCTCCATCTGATCCTTGGCCTCCCCCTCCCTCTCCCCCCCTCCACTTCACTCACATACACTCTCCTCGTTAGTTTCTCGTTCTGCATCCTCTCCACATTGCCAAACCACCTCAGTGTATTTCTCCTAACGCGTTCTATCACATCCACATCCACATCCACACCACAACGCTCCTTCACTTTCTCATTTGTCAGTCTGTCTCTCCATGTGACTCCGCATGCTCCTCTCAGATAACTCTTTTCCACTGCTCTCACTCTTGACTTGTGTCCCTCCAATAAGGTCCAAGCTTCATTCATATGTTAGAGTTGGTATCACAATATTGTCATGCAGCGACTTTTTTACGTCCATGCTCACTTCCCTGTTTCTTATCACTGCTGTCAAAGAACCAGCAACCTTTCTTCCTTGTTGTACTCTTTCAAGCACTTCACCTTCCCAACTTCCATCCTGAATCATCACACTACCAAAGTACTTAAATGCACTCCCATTTTCCATTTCCTCATCATCCAACCTCATTGTACGTCCAGCGACCTCATTTCTCTCAAAGACTGTCTCTCCTATCACCCAAGGGCACAGAATCAGCGCTTAGGCCTGTCTCTCTGAAGGGTATGGATTACGAAGCTACTGTGGTCGAGAGCCTACTGATCAGCGACTCCAATAGAGTAACGTTATTATTAGAACTGTAATGTTAAATAAAATATAAAGTAGTAACGAAATTATTAGCACATATTTGGTAACCACAGTCGCTGATGAGTTTGGAGCCAACGGATTCTAATAGGAATGTTAGCATTAACTTTCACGTTACAACTCCAAGTGGTGAAGTGTTTTATGAAGGCTGGTGATGATCTGCACAATATAGTTTCCAAATGGGTGCAGGTGATATTAGGTAGTAGTAGTAGTAGTAGTAGTAGTAGTAGTAGAAGCAGTAGTAGTAGTAGTAGTAGTAGTAGTGTAGTGACCCAAATATTTCTTCTATGAGTAATTCTGATGTAATGACTGAAATCTCTCTGGAAAGATCTGATATAATTAACTTCTCTAGTTGCTGGTCCCCATTTATTACCATTAAAAAATTATTTGCAAAGGTGCTAATGTAAAATGCATTAAGGAAATATTTTAGTTACTGCTGGTAAAAGAAGGAGAATGGGCTTGTTTATTTTGTTACTTAAGATATGCATTATTCACCCTTTAGGACAAAAATTTAGCATAATAAATACTCTGTAACTAAATCTAGAGGGTTATGATTTCTTTATGGTTCAAGTCAAAGTCTGTAAGGTGAAGGGAACCATGAGAGCATGTCAGTCTTTGTGACGTTAGGCTTTGCAGTGAGAGTGGAATGGCGTCCTTTAGGGTCAGGCCTGGCCCTTCGATAGCCTTTACTCGAATATTAGAGGTAAGAGTATTCTCCCCAGCTCAGATTTAGATCAAATGAATTTGTAAATGATTGATTATTATGTCATAGGCAAAACTTAGAGTCAATCTCTTTCTCAAAAAAATTGACAAGCTTACTCTCCACGGTGCGGCCACGCCCACGAATGTCCAAGCACCAACTATGTAACTGTGTTGGCTGAAGAAGATGTGTGGCAAGACCCATCACATTCTTTTGTTGTATAAGCACTCTGTACCTTTTACAGCAATAAATACTTCAATTCAAATCCTGCTTAGGGTGGCCAGAACAAAGGAGCCTTGTGCCGAGGGTTGGCCACGCCGTGTTCTGGAGCGTCAGTAAAGGAACCTGTTTCTGTAAGTTGCTTAACATATTTTGTGTAGCTGAATCTGTACGTATAAATTGCAACAACCTACAAGGTCATTGAGGGAAATATTTTCCTCCAAAGGAGTATTTGCACTCTTTTTAAAGATGTATGCCAGATTCGATCGAAAGCCTTTGAGATGTCAAGAGCAGTGACAAAGCTTTCGCCAAAGTCCTGAAAGGAGGAAGACCAGGAGTCTGAAAGGCAGGTGGGATCACCGGTGGAGCATTCCTGGCGGAACCCATACGGACGATTAGAAAGAAAGATGTGATAGGAAAGATGCTTTAATATTTTGTTAAGGAGAGACTCAAAAACTTTTGAAGTATAGAATGTTAGAGCAATTGGGCAATAGTTAGAGGGCTGGGGTTGGTCATACTTTTTTGGGACAAGCTGATTGAGAGCAAACTTCCAGCAGGAAGGAAAGGTACAAGTTGACAGACAAAGGAGAAAGAGTTTACCTAGGCAGGGTGTAAACACAGACGCACAGTTCTTGAGACAGCGGGAGGGACCCCATCAGGCCCATATGCCTTGTTAGTATTGAGGCCAGTGATGGCAGAAAATACATCAGCTGAAGAAATTTTAATGTCAGCCATGAGGAAG
Source organism: Coenobita brevimanus (assembly GCF_032717465.1). Classification (NCBI taxonomy): domain Eukaryota; kingdom Metazoa; phylum Arthropoda; class Malacostraca; order Decapoda; family Coenobitidae; genus Coenobita; species Coenobita brevimanus. The sequence goes on from NC_136957.1 coordinate 838,174, forward strand.
TCAGAGGGGGGAAGTGATGGAGGAACAGCACCAGAATCGTGTAAGATGGGACTGGAGGAGAAAGTCTGAGCAAAGAGTAATGCTTTGTCAGTAGAAGAAACTGCTACAGAGCCATCAGGATGAAAAAAGGAGGGACGGATGATGAGGTAAATTTGTTAGAAAGTTTTTTTTTTTTTGGGGGGGGGGCAAGTTGCCAGAAGGAGCGGGAAAATTCGAGTTGGAGAGATTAGAACTTTTTGTATGGATGAAAAAATTATCTTTAGCGGAGCGAAGAACAGACTGCATGATTCCCGGGAGAAACATAGAAGAGATGAGATTCAGGGATGGGTTGGTTCCAGAACCTCTTGTAGGCCTTCTTGTTGTGGACAGCATTGGAACAACCGTGATTAAAACATTTTTCTTTTTTTGTTTTGCATTAGTCAGAGGATATGAGAAAGGAATGTATGCTGCCATGCCTGAGAGAATAACCTCCGTAATGCGCAAGGCACACTCACATGGCCCTCGACCATGGAAGCAATAATCATTCCAGGGAAAACCAAAGAAGTACTGTCTGAGGGCCTCCCAATCCGCGGCTCCAAAGACCATAACTGACGTTTCTTTGGAGGGTCCACAGGCCATACTGGAGCAATTGGACAGGTTAAGATGATAAGGCTGTGATCGAAGGAGCCCAACAGAGAGGAAAGATTAACAGCATAAGCAGAAGGATTAGTTGTAAGGAAGAGGTCAAGTATGTTGGAACTCACTCCAAGGCGATCAGGGATACGGGTAGGGTGCTGTACAAGCTGCTCTAGGTCATGAAGGATAGAAAAGGTGTAGGCTTGTTCACCAGGTGGATCAGTGATAGGAGAGGAGAGCCAAAGGTGGTGGTGAATTAGAGAACAATAGGATGTGTTCCATCTTAGAAGTGAGATCGTCAAAGAATTATTTATAATAGAATTTGGGGTTAAGTAAACAGCACAGATATACTTAGTCAGGGAATGACAAGAAAACCGAAGCCAGAGAGTGGAGAATTTAGAAGATGCAAGTTCAGGAACACGAGAGCAAGATAAGTCGTTGCATACATATACCGTACACAACAGCCACCTTTGGCTTTGGTATGAGTAAAGAGAAGATAGGATAAGAGAAGAGTTTGCTGTCAGTTGCCTCAGACAGCTGAGTCTCAGTTCGGAAGAGAAGCTGAGGTTTAGAGGGGGAGAGGTGGTGCTGAAGAGAGAAAAAGTTAGAGGATAGGCCGCGAATGTCACAGAAATGAAGTCAGTCAGATAATAGTTCCAGACATATCGCTGGATCATCACTGGGAGAGGGGCAGATGGTGGGGGCTTTGATGGTACCCCCTCCCGGGGACTCCGAGGCTTGGTTATAAGACTCCATTTTTGTTGAATTTTGAATAGGAAGCATAATGTGTAATGTGCATATAGTTTGGTGTTGACAGAGAAGCTTGTACTGGAACATATGCTGGCCTACTCTCTGTGTTACTGAAACATTGAAAAAGTTCAGCAAAGGGGGATGGTCAGGAACTAGTCCCGAGGGCTGATGAAAAGGGAGATCCAGCTCTCCCTGTCATCAGCTTTCCATCCACCTTAGGACTACCGCCGTGCTGGACTGATGCTACAGTCTGTGTGTGTGTGTGTTTGTGTACGAGTAATATATATATATATATATATATATATATAGATATATATATATATATATATATACATATATGTATATGTATGGGTGAGGATGAAAGTAGGTATACAAGCATGGGCGATTGTTGTGTGTATGCTCCAACAGAGGATCGAGTGGCAAGAGTGAAAGACGAGTTTTGGGCGAAAGTAGAAGCATGTATGGACAAGTTTGAGAGGAGCGAGAGAGTGCTGTTGATTGGAGACATGAATGGCAAAGTTGGGAATGTACGAGTGGATGGAGTGGTTGGTCAGTGGGGTGTGCCAGCTGACGTAGATGGGAATGGTAGTGCTTTGGTGGACATCTGTGCTGGTAAGGGGTTGGCAATAGCCAACACCTACTTTCGTCATAAGATGATCCACCGGTATACATGGAGAGTAATGAGGAGGATGGATGGTGAACTTGTTGAACGAAAGGCAATGATAGACTACGTGTGTGTGGATGAGCGAATGAGAAGACAAGTGTTGGATGCAAGGGTGTGGAGAGGGTGGGGGAATGGAGTCTCGGACCATCACTTAGTGATGGCCAAGGTAGAGCTGCAAAGAAAGTGGTTGAGGAGACGAAGGGGAAGACAGGAGGAAGCAGCTCCTGTGAGAAGAGTGGAGAAATTGCAAGATAGTGAGAAAATGACAGAGTATAAGAGCATAGTGGAAGAAAGATTGGGAAGGTATGAGCTAGAGCAGATGGAAGGGGTGGAAGACGTATGTAAGATATTCACGGAAGAGATAAGCGCAGCGTGTGAGGCGGTTTGTGGAGTGAGGAGGAGATGCAAGGGTGTGCAAGGGACAGCATGGTGGAATGATGAGGTGAAACGAGCTGTGGAACAAAAGAAGAAGGCATATGGTGAATGGTTGGCGAGTAGAGGTAGGGGAGAAGATGAGAGAGAGAAGAGAGAGGTATATGTGAGCAGGAGAAGGGAGATTAAGAGACTGGTGAAGGAGAGTAAGAAGAAAGTGGATGAAGAGTTTGGGAGGAATATGAGTGAGAAATGGAGGGAGAGTAAGAAATTGTTTTGGAAGGAGGTAAAGAAAGTAAGGCAGTGTGAAAGGGGAAATAGTAGGGGAGTGAAAGATAGGAATAATAGATTGTTGGTGGAGAAGAGAGAGAAATTGAGGAGATGGAAGGAGCACTTTGACGATTTGTTGAATGTAGAGAGTGAGAGCAGTGCGAGTATAAGTGGTTGGGGAATGGCTGGGAGAAGAAGAGATGAGAGGAGGGAGGAAGAGATCAGTAGGTCGGAAGTAGTGGAAGCGATGAAGAAGATTAAGCTGGGAAAGGCCCCAGGAATTGATGGAGTGTGTGGTGAAATGCTTAGGTATGGGGGTGAGATTGTTGTGGAGTGGATATGGAAGTTGTGTAGATTGGCTTGGGAAGAGGGAAGGGTTCCAGAGGACTGGAAATCAGGTATAATTGTTCCTCTGTACAAAGGAAAAGGGGAGAGAGAAGTATGTGGTAACCATAGGGGTAGGCTATTTGCCTTCTTAGTGTGACTGGTAAAATATATGGTAGAATACTCATTGATAGGGTTAGGCATATGACAGAGGAGCTAGTTGGAGAAGAACAAGGGGGATTTAGGAAGGGAAAAGGGTGTGTAGATCAGATATTTGTTCTAAGATGTTTAGTGGAGAAGTATCTAGAGAAGGGAAGGAAAGTGTATGCTGCCTTCATGGACTTGGAGAAAGCTTATGACAGAATAGATAGGCAAGGTATGTGGAAGGTATTAAGAATATATGGAGTGGAGGGGAAATTGTTGAGTGCTGTGAAGAGTATGTACGAGGGAGCTAGGGCTACGGTGCGAGTGGATGGTGAGCTGAGTGAGTTCTTTGATCTCAATGTGGGACTGAAACAGGGGTGTGTGATGTCTCCATGGCTGTTTAATATATATATGGATGGGGTTGTAAAGGAGCTGCAAGGTAGGGCAGTGGATGTGGGGGCGGCCCTAATGAATGAGGGTGAGATTTGGAAGCTTCCGGTGTTACTGTTTGCTGATGATACAGTATTGTTGAGTGAAGATGAATGGGAGTTGCAAGGTTTGGTGAATGAATTTGGGACAGTGTGTAGGAGGAGGACGCTGAAAGTTAATGTAAACAAAAGTAAAGTTATGGTGTTTGAGAGGAATGAAGTCACAGAGTGTGCAGTGAGGTTGGATGGTGAGGATATGGAGAATGTGAGTGCATTCAAGTACTTGGGTAGTGTGATGAGTAAGGATGGAACTTTGGGGGATGAATTACGTGAAAGGGTACAGCAGGGAAGAAAGGTTGTTGGTACACTGAAAGCAGTGATGAGAAATAGGGAGGTGAGTATGGAAGTTAAGAAGTCACTGCATAATGGTATTGTGATCCCTACCCTGACGTATGGAAGCGAGGCGTGGACCTTGCAAGAGGGGAACAAGTCAAGAGTGAGAGCAGTGGAAATGAGTTACTTGAGAGGAGCATGTGCAGTGACGTGGAGGGACAGGTTGACGAATGAAGAAGTGAAGGAACGTTGTGGGGTAGATGTGGATGTGGTTGAAAAGATTAGGAGAAATACACTGAGGTGGTTTGGACATGTGGAGAGAATGGAGAATGAAAGACTGACTAAGAGGGTGTATGTAGGTGAAGTGGAGGGAGGGAGAGGGAGGGGTAGACTGAGGATGAGGTGGAGGGATGGAGTTGAGAGGTATATGAGGGAGGGGGGGATGAGTTGGGGGGAGGGTAGTCAAATGGTGGGTGACAGAGTGACTTGGAGGCGTTTTGTCTGCGGCCACCCTTTGCGGGATTAGGGCGTCGGGCTATAGATAGATAGATAGATAGATATATGATCAGCTTTTGTCATTGTCGACTAAACTAAGAATTGATTTCACCACAGAAATGAAAAAACAAGAGGAGCTTTTGAGGAATTTTTATTCATCAATTTTTTTCTCATGCTTCACATAATTCAACTAAATTTGACCACGCTTTATATTCAGGTAACAGCGAGTTTGCAAATGGCACAAACATTTTCAAAGAGAGCAAAAGTGAGGGGGCAGTTCAAACCAACCTTTCAATTATTATAAGTTTTCTAGCAGACTGAAAGAAAAAAACAAGAACCTCTGAATCTGAGAAGCTACTGATTTTATATTTGCCCAGATTTTGTCAAAATTACAGAAAATTTCTTATAGCTACATGAAGAGCCTTCAGTGGCTAAGGAAATTATAATGTAAAAGTAAAGGACACTAGGGTGATTTCGGCCCAGCTGTGTGTTCTACACACACAGATTTTCTCTACATTGGTCACATTTAAATTATCAGTTGCGGTTTTCTACTAAGTAAGTTGTAGATGCAGTTGTTTTAAAGCATTGTTGTTATACACATGATTGTGAGTGTAATGTTGAATTACAAAGTGCCTTGGCTATACGTGGTGTGCTGCAGTTCTGAGTGGTTGTTGGATATGAGTTCAGTGCCATAATTGAGAACTGAGACTCAGCAATGGAGGTGTTGCAGTACACCAATTGTAATGCAACACAGTGACCACATCTGCCATGTTTGGGGTGCAAATGGTACTTTGGCATTAGCGGCCATTTTGGGCAGTTGTTGTTGTTGATTCGGCGGTGCCGGTCGTGGTCGATCCGGCGGTGCCGGTCGTGGTCGATCCGGCGGTGCCGGTCGTGGTCGATCCGGCGGTGCCGGTCGTGGTCGATCCGGCGGTGCCGGTCGTGGTCGATCCGGCGGTGCCGGTCGTGGTCGATCCGGCGGTGCCGGTCGTGGTCGATCCGGCGGGGCCGGTCGTGGTCGATCCGGCGGTGCCGGTCGTGGTCGATCCGGCGGTGCCGGTCGTGGTCGATCCGGCGGGGCCGGTCGTGGTCGATCCGGCGGGGCCGGTCGTGGTCGATCCGGCGGGGCCGGTCGTGGTCGATCCGGCGGGGCCGGTCGTGGTCGATCCGGCGGGGCCAGTCGTTGTCGATCCAGTGGGGCCGGTAGATACTAAATCAGTTCCTGTAGGTGTTACTGTGTCTGTAGGTGTTATGCTGGGTGTTTCTGGAGATGGTGTAGTTGGTGTTATGCTGGGTGTTTCTGGAGATGGTGTAGTTGGTGTTATGCTGGGTGTTTCTGGAGATGGTGTAGTTGGTGTTATGCTGGGTGTTTCTGGAGATGGTGTAGTTGGTGTTATGCTGGGTGTTTCTGGAGATGGTGTAGTTGGTGTTGTGCTGGGTGTTTCTGGAGATGGTGTAGTTGGTGTTGTGCTGGGTGTTTCTGGAGATGGTGTACTTGGTGTTGTGCTGGGGGTTTCTGGAGATGGTGTACTTGGTCCTGTTGATGCTTTGCTTGGTATTATAACGGTAATTGTTGTTCCTCCTCCTTTGTTAATCTTTGACTGAATGGTAGCAAGTTTTTCAGCAACACTAGTTGCTTTTGCCTTACCAACAGCTTTGGACTCCTTTGCAGCAGTAAGGGCGCCTTGAAGAGAGTTTGTCAATTCAGCTGACACAGTTAAAGTGCCATCCTGGATCTTTACCTTTACTGCTTTTACTTTTTCTGCCGAGGCTTTCACCTGCACTACCAACGTACCAACCTTATCCCAGTCTTCAGCGGTTATGGCAACTTTGACTTCAGCCAACAGAGTGGAGGCTTCTTGGATGTCTGCCACGCTTCTCTTCCTTCTGCCCTTGGTTTGAACTGCTGCCATCGTGTCCTCCAACTCTTTCTCCAGGCTGGCCAGTTCAGTGTTCATATTGTCTATATTGTCCTTTGCTTTATTAAGCTGACCAGTTTCCTCATACAGCTTTGTAAGGTTGACTGCCTCTGTACTCGTTGTCAGGGCAGCAGTGCTGTCCACTGCAGCTGCTGAAGTCTGACTTGCAGCTGCTGAAGTCGGTCCAGTGGCTGCAGATGTCTGGCTTGGTGCTGCTGAAGTTGGACCTGTAGCTGCTGAAGTCTGACCACCAGCTGCTGAAGTCTGACCAGCAGCTGCTGAAGTCTGACCAGCAGCTGCTGAAGTCTGGCCTGCTGATGCTGAAGTCTGACCAGCAGCTGCTGAAGTCTGACCTGCCGATGGTGAAGTCTGGCCTGCCGATGGTGAAGTCTGGCCTGCCGATGGTGAAGTCTGGCCTGCCGATGGTGAAGTCTGGCCTGCCGATGCAGAAGTCTGGCCTGCCGATGCTGAAGTCTGGCCTGCCGATGCTGAAGTCTGACCTGCTGATGCTGAAGTCTGACCTGCCGATGCAGAAGTCTGACCTGCCGATGCAGAAGTCTGACCTGCCGATGCTGAAGTCTGACCTGCCGATGCTGAAGTCTGACCTGCCGATGCTGAAGTCTGACCTGCCGATGCTGAAGTCTGACCTGCCGATGCTGAAGTCTGACCTGCAGCTGCTGTAGATGGACCTTGTGAAGCCTGGGCTGTAGCTGCTGAGGTTGCTGCGGCATTAGTTGCGGCTTGAGCGGTAGTGCCACCTTCTGTCTGGATCTGAGAGTTTACTGAAGCTATCTCCGCTGCGACAGAAGTTTCTTTTGTCGTAACGGAAGACAGTGTTGATGCTGCTGTCGTAACACTGGTGCCAATGGCTGTTGTCAATTCAGCAGTAACTGTCACTGAGCCAGACTTGATGTTGGCCTCCAGTGTAGCCATAGTAGTTGTTGAGGTTTTCACTTCTCCGGTCAAAGAATTGATTGTGTCTGTCTGGTTATTGGTCACGGCGGTTTGCATATTTGTCAGAACGGTTGTTGCTGTTGTAACGTCCGACACACTTCGTTTCCTCCTACCTCCGGCAGTACCTGCCGCACTCTGAGTTTTTCTAGTTGGTCCTTCAGAGCCTGTACAGCGGCTTTTCCTTCCTTTACCGCATTTTCCAGAGCTTGAAGATCAGCTAGAGTTGCGTACAGCTTGGTTAACAATGAAGTTGTTGCTGTGGAAGCAGTCGTCCCTGCAGCAGTAGTTGGTGCAGCAGTAGTAGATGCAGCAGTCGTCCCTGCAGCAGTAGTAGGTGCACCAGTCGTCCCTGCAGCAGTAGTAGGTGCACCAGTCGTCCCTGCAGCAGTAGTAGGTGCACCAGTCGTCCCTGCAGCAGTAGTAGATGCACCAGTCGTCCCTGCAGCAGTAGTAGGTGCACCAGTCGTCCCTGCAGCAGTAGTAGGTGCACCAGTCCCAGATGCAGAAGCTGTGGTTGATGCGGCCACTGTTGACCCAGAAGATGCTTGGCCAGTAGACGCCCTGACTGAGGTGGCAGAAGGTGTAGTTTGGGATGTCCTATTGACAGTGGTGCCTGGAGCTGGTGTCGTTCTGGCCATACTGCTGTTGCCCGCCGGTGTAGTTACTGGAGTTGTATTTCTGGCAGTGGTTCTTACTGCAGTGGGTGTTGCTCCGCTTGGACCAGTTGTCCTTCCGCTTACGGGACTGGCCGGTGATGTCTGCCTGGGAGTAGATGGTGTGCCTGTTCCAGGAGTTCCCGAGGTGGTGTTTCCTGGGAAGCAAGAATATACTTGAGAGAGAGAGAGAGAGAGAGAGAGAAACTTGGCCATTGAAAGTTGCTCTTTTCCTGTATCCATTGCAACAAAAATGCAACAGTATATTGACAGTTGTGATTTGCTGTATAAACTACAAGAAAAAACATTTAGTACATTGAAACTTGTAATGCCATCTGCAGAGGCTACATAGCAGGAAAGAATGAAAGTATGAAAAGAAATAAGAAACACTACAGTACATTGAGAGTTGTGAGTACATTGGAAGTTGTAAGGTTTTTCTTGTACACATTGCAACACAAAATGAAACTCGGCAAATAAGTAGCGGATTCTGACAGCACTGAGCCGTTCAAGTCCCTACGTCTGTGTGGGACTCAAATTCACCTCACCATTGCAGGTTTAAAAGACTTGTGGCCATTATATAGTTATCATGTTTTTTTCTACTGGCTCCACACATGCTGACCTACTGCAATGTGGGTGACAGTGAATTAAAGCTTCATTTTATTGCAATCTGTCGCATGTATAAACAATGGGCAAAGCACTTAGCATCAGCACAGCACTTAGGAATCTTTGTCGGGTTGGTAAAGGGATCTTTTTCAGGCTAGTGAAGGTAAGCTATAATTTACAGTTACCAATACACTGGAGAGTTGTGATGTTTTCCTGTACACAGTGCAAGAGAAAATGAAGCGTTGCAGAAGACTTACCTCCAGCACAGCACTTGCATTTGTCAGACCTGCAGCCATCCGGAATCTCGGTTGTGCCAGGCTTGCACTTCTTTCGGCACTTGCCACCAGCCGCGATGCACTTATCGTTTGTGGATTTTCCGCATTTGCCTATCGTGACGGAAAAGAAGAAGAAGAGAGATTAAGGTCTATCGAACACACGAGGCTCATTAAGACAATTAATGTCTACTAAGCACACAAGGATAATACTAATGCCTATCAAGCACACAAGGGTCATCGCAGCAAACATTCAAAATATGCTGACACAATATTCTCACAACATACGACGTACAACCACTGATCCACATCTCCAATAGTAGTAACGGGTGAATAGAGACAAGGAGGGACGCAAACACTGTTCAACAGCCTGGCCAGCACGAAATCAAATTTGAGTCTTCCAGTTGCACGTAAATGAAGAGCCAATGCTGTTGAAAAGTTTACCAAAACACAAATATGACTGATGGAATAAGAACTGTGTGACAATGTGGACAGTTGGTGATACAGTTTTAAAATTTAGAGGCTATACCTGCCATCAGGCAACTTATCTCTATTGCTCCACATCCATCCTCAGGTCCTGGCCTGAGGTACATGGCCTCACACTCTCTGGGTGGAGTGAGGGGGTGGGTTTAGAAGACAAATTGTCTGGCGGTGGGTCCAGCAGAACGTGGTTTGGCCATGGGTAGGGAATGAAGACTGAAAGACTGGCTAGGAAAGTGCATGCAAGTGAGGAGGAGAGGGAGACGGTAATGCAAAGACCGAGCATGAAGTGGAAGGATGGGGTGAAGAGGTATGTGAATGAAGCTGTAGTAAGCTAGCCTGGTGGCAGAGAACAGGGTGACATGAAAGTTGATTTGGTTGTGTACATCCCTTCCCCGTTAATGGCGTTCGGAGACCTAAAGTTCACGTCCACTTCTGGGCGAATAAGGGACGTTTGTATGACCGGGCAGGGGAGTCACCTGCTTACACTGGTGCCACTACAGGAAGACGTCCCAATCCAACACCTTGCTGTAACGTAAAACCATGAATCTCTATTTACTTTTCTTAACGCAGCAGACGCATCCCCCTCTTCCGCGTTTCTTGCATCCCTTTGGTATCTCCACCTCTTTCCTGCCGCATTTATTCTTGCAGACGCCTTTCTTCTTGGTGCACTTCTTCTTTGTGGACTTGAAGCAGCCTGTTCAGAGGACAAAGAATGATGAGCAGGTACATGCAAACCATCATCCCCTCTCTGACAACATCCTCATAATATTCTTCAACATATTCCCATCATAAGTTATGCAAACATTCCATGCATTAAATGCTTGAAAAAAAAAATCCTCTCTCATAAAACTATTTAAATCGTCACCTCCCATCAACTAGCAAAAACATCTTTATCATTAAGTTCTTTAAGCAGCCCTTCTTATAACAGATGAAACTCAATATCTCTGTTGCCAGACTCGTGGGGATTCTGGCCTGAAAAAGGGAAAGAAAAAAAAAGAATCCTGAGATGACCCTAATTCTTTCTTTTTTTTTTTTTTTTGGTGTTCGAAAAAAATTTGAAAGTATTTGGAAAAATTCTCAATACAAGAATCTTTGTGAATGATTAAAACTTTTGGGAAACGTCACCTAGCATCCAGTTGGACACAGAGAAGATTGTTGGAGCCGTTCTGGGGGCTCCAGCCTGGCCCAGTTCTCTGCTTGCTACAGTGAGTGACTCAGAGACTACTGCGTTAGTGGGCCAGCCTCTATCGCTAGCAAGTACGCCAATGAAACTCTTAAACATGAGTTAGAAAGTGGAATCCAACAACAATATTTTATCATAATGGTTTCTTTCAATAAATCAAAGCTGAAAGTATTCAGGGAAAGCCAAAGAGAACACATTAAAAATCCTGTTTATCGCCAACACTGACAAAGCGTACCCGTATAGATTTAAGGCCGTGATGGTTGCACAAACATTTGATATGCAAGATTTCAGTGTTAACCATTTTCTGTTCACTAGACAATCCTATTCACCTAATGGGGATCTCTCACAGTGAAAGGGCTAATGAAGACAAGGTTTATCTGAGCGGAGAGCCGCCCCTCTCTCTCTCTCTCACTTACTTGATCGGCAGCACACGCAGTCTTTCCCGTTGCACAGTTTCTTTCCACCTCCGTCTACCACTTGCGTCTTGCATTTTCCCTTCGGTTTGCAGTTAGCATCTTCTGCAACACATTTCCTCCTTGTTTTGCACCGTCTTCTTTTAGTATCCTTCCCCTGTCTTCCTTCCTTTTTGGCAGATTTAGTTCCCTTCTTGCCTTTCCCTCCCTTCTTCATGGATTTCGTTCCCTTCTGGCCTTTCCCTCCTTTCTTGCCTCTTCCTCCTTTCTTGCCTTTCCCTCCCTTCTTCATTGACTTAGTTCCCTTCTTGCCTTTCCCTCCCTTCTTGCCTCTCCCTCCTTTCTTGCCTTTCCCTCCCTTCTTCATAGACTTAGTTCCCTTCTTGCCTTTCCCTCCCTTCTTGCCTCTCCCTCCTTTCTTGCCTTTCCCTCCCTTCTTCATTGACTTAGTTCCCTTCTTGCCTTTCCCTCCCTTCTTCATTGACTTAGTTCCCTTCTTGCCTTTCCCTCCCTTCTTGCCTCTCCCTCCTTTCTTGCCTTTCCCTCCCTTCTTCATAGACTTAGTTCCCTTCTTACGTTTTCCTCCCTTCTTCATGGACTTGGTTCCCTTCTTGCGTTTTCCTCCCTTCTTCATTGATTTGCTTCCCTTCTTACGTTTTCCTCCCTTCTTCATAGACTTAGTTCCCTTCTTGCGTTTTCCTCCCTTCTTCATGGACTTGCTTCCCTTCTTGCGTTTTCCTCCCTTCTTCATGGACTTGCTTCCCTTCTTACGTTTTCCTCCTTTCTTCATAGACTTGGTTCCCTTCTTGCGTTTTCCTCCCTTCTTCATAGATTTGCTTCCCTTCTTGCGTTTTCCTCCCTTCTTAATTGACTTGCTACCCTTCTTGCGTTTTCCTCCCTTCTTCATAGACTTGCTACCCTTCTTGCGTTTTCCTCCCTTCTTCATGGATTTGCCTCCTTCTTGCGTTTTCCTCCCTTCTTCATAGGTTTGCTTCCCTTCCTTTTCTTTGTTCCCTTCATTGTTTTTGTTCCCTTCTTACGTTTCCCGCCATTTTTCTCCATAGCCTTCTTCTTTCCACGCCTTCCTTCCTTCCCCGTCATGGATTTCTTTGAACCCTTCCTTCCACCCTTTTTCGTTCCTCCTTCTTGCCTTTTCCCGTGTCTTTCCTGGTCTTCTGCACTTTGCCAGCCTTGCCTGAAATTAAGGATTGTTAAGTCAGCACTACGGTCGAATTTGGAAACCTAAAAACACTTTAATTATATTGAATGCAAATATTCATAGCATATTTTCTAACAGTAACAAACTAGTAAAGATTTGTTGAACAATTTTTTTGGTGGCAAATTATTTCTCAGCTTACACAGGTAACATTAGCGAGAATATGTATGGCAATTCGCAATGTTTACTTCTCGTTTAGAAATCACTTATAAGATAAACAGAAGACTCGTTTTCTCTTGTTTGTGTATAACAGGCCAGAAGGCACGTTGATATCGAACCTACCCCGTACCTTAACGGCGTTCAAAGCTAAACAGAAGAGATGCCTTTACTGGATTTTTTCTTCTTTAAATTTTTTGCCATCTACTCTTCCCGAACCAGTCTTTTGAGGGCGTTTGGAATCCTTTTTGCACTTTTAGAGTTGTTTTTTTTCCAGAACGATTTTAAGAGGGTTTTATAAAAAAAAAAAAAAAAAAGCAAATATAGAGAAATTGTGGAATACGTCAAAAGTATTATGTCAAATTTTGAAACATGCGCGAAGAAACTTTTTTTTTTTTAGGCCATGGCGGATTGTATATGTAAAATCTATACAGACTTTATTTCAAGTATGCGCAAAATACACTAACATGGTCGTAATAATGAACGTAGAAATCATTTGTCAGGCCAGGTAGGCGATTGTCTCAGGTACCCTTTTAGTCACATCTGGTGTGCTCAGAGGTGGTAATCTGTCTCCCTTAGTGTTAATTTTATGTTTTATTTTTTATAATTATTATCTGGCAAAAAAGCTTTGCACTGAGGACCCTCCAGCATTCAGTGGACAGAAAATAAGATGCTCGCTGACTTTCATTCAATCATAACGGGATGTTGATGTCTGAGAACATGAAACAGAGGATTTGAATTCAGAAGAGGAAGAAAATGTGAAGAGGAAGCTCAGCCAGAGATGCATGAAAAGGCGGGGTTCAATGTACATAAGGAAGACGTGAAAGTGAAGAGGCTGACCGACTCGGATGAAGCAGAGGAACATGTGAAGAGTCTTAGTAGACGATGAACAAGAGCATACAGAGAATGTTTACGTGGTGATGGTTGAGAGTTTATCTGGGGAGGGGTGACTTAAATGAAGGAGTATGTGAAGAGAGTTTACCCAGAAATGGGTGACTTAAATGAAAGAGTATGTGAGGAGAGTTTACAAGGAGACGGGTGACTTAAATGAAAGAGTAGGCAGAGAGAGTTTACCTGGCAATCGACCATAGGCAGTTTACGTATAGATGGGTGACGTAGATAAGGAGGAATAGGATGTGAAGACAGGTGACTTGGATATGGGTGACAGGTAAGGAAGGAGAGCATGTGAATTTAGATAAAGAAGGGGGACGCGGAAAGGAGTTCAGCCGTAGATAGGAGAGTTAGATGATGGAGTATGTAAAAAAGAGAGTTTACCTTTAGATGGCTGGCGGCAGCAGACGTCAGGACGAGGGCAAGATGCAACTTTGATTTCATTCTTGCAACGAGCTTCCGCGACACACGTGCCTCCCTTTGCCTCACATGCTGCTTTGTCTGCCCGTGCCACGCCTCCACTCTGACAGTACACACACATACACACACTGTAAGTATAGGAACAACACACACACACACACACACACACACACACACACACACACACACACCTATCATGGGATTAGGTGCAGCTCGCAAAGATATTCACTTCAAAGACCTATTATAACATGCCTCCCTTCTGGGTAGATTCGTGTCGTCTTATTATCATACATCAACAAAATATACTTAGCACGGTTTGAGTGGGGTGGAATTAGCTCAGATAGGCTAAAATCGAGTCTTTTTCTCAATATTAAAGTTTATCATCTTTGCTCCTCATGTAAAACTTTCATTGTGTTTGTTATGGCGACACATGGATGTATTTGAATTCAGTCGTCCTGGCTTCTACTACCTACACAAAAAATTTTGAATTAATTGGTCAACTTTAAGTACTTGTGTGTGTAATTCACCGGGTCATAATTCACCGGGTCGGTCAGGATCACCTGATGGTCGTGATCGTCAGCTTTTACCCTCCCGCAAGGGAGCTGAGAGCTCATATAGTCCGATCTAAGGGCAAGGCTGTGACCTTCACACACGCACACACCCGTCCCCTTGCTCAAGGGGGACAGTAACCACCCACTTCGTCAGTGAAACTTTTCGCAACCTGAGCGAGGCGCGAACTCCCGTCTACCAGATGGCAAGCGAGAACGTTACCACTGCACCAGCGAGTGCGTGTGTGTGTGTGTGTGTGTGTGTGTGTGTGTGATACTGGTGCTGTAAATTTTCACCTCATCCCCCTTTAATTAACAGAAACTTTGACCAGATTATGTTTGGATTAAAAAAAGAAAGAAAAAAGAAAGAAAAAAGAGTTGGGCTATGGATGCTGAGGAAATTAGATTAAGTCAGAGTAATTTATTTGCTTCTAGGGTTTACCTAAAATACCTACGATACCGGGACAATCAGAAAAATAGAATAGGGATTTAGCTGCTCTTCTGCTAATTAATAATAATAATAATAATAATAATAATATGAGAAACAACTTGGGGAGTTAAAATAAATGACAATAATACTAGGAAGAACTGATGAAAATAATAATAATAATAATAATAATAATAATAATAATAATAACTAACATGGAGAAACAGTGAGTAAAACAGAGCGAGGAATCAACCAACACCAAAGTAAACACAAAACATCTAAATAAATACGAAATAGGTAAACCGATACGAAATAAGTGAATTAATCCAAAATAAGTAAATTAATACGAGAGAGCCACTGACCTGGGCAAGGGCGACCAAAGCCAAGAGCAGCAGTATTGCCACCCTCATCTTGTCGACTCGAGTGCACGTCCTCCTCGACTACTGAGGAGGGATGTCGAGTGATGAATGATGCCTAGCCCACTCTGAGTACAATATATATAGGCCAGTAGTCACATGTGTCGGCCTGTGTTCCCCTTTGTTCCCTCCGCAAGGCCGTAATTAGATAAAACCGATGAGTGGATGGTGGGGAAAAGCGACACACAGACGTGGTGTTTTTACGCTGAATGTCCCCTGCACCGCCCCCCTCTTTTGGCGAAGCTGATGATAATTACTGAACACTTACGGACACAAAGAAATATACCTGACGTTCGGGAAATATAAATATCGCCTCCATAGACACCTGCCGTCTGGGCGGAATGTTCTGTGTGACACCATTCCCGGATAATGAGGAAGAGGATATATATGTAAAGCTACTGAAGACGAAGTGGCATATAGAGTGGAGTGTGGCAAAAATGGCTCTGTATCTAGGCTGATTGTTCTCATATTCCGTTCTTTATTGCCCTTTTGTTTTCAGATAACGAGGTCGACGATAATTACATAGTCATAGTTATCCTTCAGCTTTGTTTTCATCAGAACTGGATCACTCAGCTTAGTTATGAGATGGGAAATAATCTCCTTAGTTACTAGTCAGAATTATCCATGTTTTGTTTTCATCTGTGTCACTCAGCTTTAGTGAAATTCGTATGAGGTAGGAATTAATCTCCTTGGTTATTAGTCATATTTATCCATGTTTTTATCTGGCAGAACTGGGTCACCCTCAGCTTGAATACTAGGCAGGGGTGGTAAGAAATCCGTTGAGCTTTAGCTGTTAGGTTCAAATATATCTCTTTGATTACTAGTCAAGCTTAACGGACCTTTGCCAGCTGAAAACAGATAGACTATAGTTAGGAAAAAACGTTCTATATCACATTTTTTTCTAACATGACGAAAGATCTCTAGCCCTTTTTATTTCAAGTGTCCATTTGCGAGTGTGAGGCTACAGGGAAGTTGAAATTATTGATACTGACAAAGTTCGTAGTATTAGTAGAAAATGCGTGTGGAGAAGTATCGTGTGGAAATAGGTTTGAAGTAATTCCAGGAACTTACTGAGCACTGTCAAGCTTCGATTTAGCTGTAATAAGGGGGAAAATTAGCAGTTTCTCGTACAGTGAAGAGTTGAACGACAAAACAGGAGTATAACATCGTTCATACAGTACAGGCACAGCACCAATTTTCCGGCATCACATGGTCCGGAACCTCTTTTAATCCTGATAAAATTAGGAGAGGGCATTTGAAGTTCCCGCGCCCGCCAGTCTAAAAAACCTAGCGGCCACAGACAGTGTTGTGTGTAGCGAATGGTCACTTGGATTGCTTACACTGCATACTCGTATCTTGGTGGTGGTCCCAGTATTCTGATTCTTATCTCATTTTTCCTACATTTAACCATAGCTGTTGTGTCTGTATTCTAATTCCTATCTTATTTTGTCTACATTTAACCATAGCTGTTGTTTCTGTGTTGTCTTATTCTTATCTTTTATCTACAGTTAGCCATAGCTGTTGTGTCTGAGGAAGATATGTCAGTGATGGTGTGAAGCTTAAACACCTGTCTTTTCCAGTACAGTCAAACCTCCTTGATCGTGGTTAATTGATCAGTCAAACTAACACGATGACGAAACCCCTCAGTCACCAAATAACTGAATAAATGGGCATAAAGGTTAACTGGTTCAGGGTCCACAAGTCTGCACTCGCTCTTTTGCCCAATACCCGAAAAAAAAATTAAAAAGACTGGAGGGATTGGATCAGACGTGTTTACACCGATTCTGCTACTCTCAGTCGCGAACCAAACGACTCTTTCCTCTCATAATTTATTTCTTCCACTAACTTTGTGAACCAGTGCTGTTATCGATGTATTTTGTCTGCGAATACGATTTTCTTTTCTTGTGAGTAAGACACTGCTCAAATTTTTTCGTTCTTTAAGTTAAGTTTACCCTTAAATACTCTATATTACCAGTTCAGTTTATTCTTAGTTACCATCACAGTCACGTGAAACGATTACTTCCATTGCTGGTATTTACTGAGACAGTTTATGAGTGTGGAGTGCCTGAAGTGTTATTACGTTTCGGGTTATTTGCGTGTGAAAGCAAGTCGCGTCTACGAGACATGCCGTTACCTTAGAAATATGTAGCTACCCAGTGGTCTACCGCAGTGGCCGCCTGTATCTTCATATATATTTTCACCCATCTGTCTGGCCACAATGATTATCTCGGTATTTACGTGTACTTTAAAGTAAAATCCATATGCAGAGATGAATAGTAAGAGGAAAATCTTCAGTAGCTCAAATTTACAAACTCTACTACAATTAAAGTGGTATTATATCTATCAACGAAGCATGTATCACAGTTAGTGCTGAGATGTTGTTTGAGATGACTCTGCCTTCAGCACCCAGGCTGTGAGGTGTTTCAGTAAAAGTGGAGTCATGCTGGCCGACCAATCAGTGAGCAGCTAAAATATTGGCTGTCCAGTCCCCATGTCTAAAGGGCCTCCAGTCCCCACGTCTAAAGGGCCTCCAGTTCCCACGTCTAAAGGGCCTCCAGTCCCCACGTCTAAAGGGCCTCCAGTCCTCACGTCTAAAGGGTCTCCAGTCCCCACGTCTAAAGGGCCTCCAGTCCCCACATCTATAGGGCCTCCAGTTCCCACGTCTTAAGGGCCTCCACCTTTTCTGGCTGAGGCTCTGACGCGTGTGGGGGAAGTGCTTTTAGTCTGGTGGTATACGTCTTTCACACTAACTTGGCCCCAGATTTTGTCCTTTTGCAGCTTATTTCAAGTAGCTCAGTGGTGGAAAAAGGAAGCGCTATGGTTCTACATCCTCTCCTCGGCGTTTCTTCGTGACCAGCATCATATTCTAATGTTAATCACCTGCTGACGGCATTCAAGATGGAGGGATGGCAATTTTAAGCCAGGTTAGAGTGAAAGGGATATATTAGTTCCCCTGGCATGGCTGCACCTATCTACTCTGGCCCTACCACGTCGAAGCAGCACTTAAGCCTACTCACTGATGCAAGGAATAGGTCAAAAATTATCAGTATCGATATTTTGAAGTTCCTTGTAGCCCTGAACTCGCTGGTGGTTAACTGATGGGCAAGCTTAATCGTATCAGTGGCTCCAATCTGTATGTACCCTTTCTCTCTAATTTGGCCTGAAACTGACATCTGTCCAGCGTGAATGTTGAGTTGTAACATCAGATTAGTACTAGAAGATGATGCTAGTTACGAAGTGGCGTGGAAAGGATGTAGAGCCTTAGTAATGTCTTTTCTGCCCACTGAAGGACAGGAAATGAGCTACTTAAGGACAAAAATCTAGGCCGGGTTAAGGGCGAAAGAAATACGGTACCCAAGGAGATTTAATTCCTGTCATATAACTACCCTTTTTTACAATTACGCGTAAAATTGCAGTTTCCTCATCCAGAATAGTGAGCTATATCAAAAAATCAAGCAGTCAAAATTTGCCCTAGTCACGAAGAAGTGCTATGGAAAGGTCGAGTGTCAAAGTGGACGACAATCTCCACCTATACTCTGTTCACATTAACTTGGCGTAATAATCCAGGCACGCCATCTTGAATGCTGAGCTGTAACGGGAGATTAACACTGAAATATTGCCCTAGTCACGAAGAAGTGCAGAGGATTTTGAGGTGCGGTATGGCTTTTTCCTGGTAGTGATATTGGTAGTGGTAGTGACAGTGGTAGTGATATTGACAGTGGTAGTGGTAATGATACTGGTAGTGGTAGTGACAGTGGTAGTGGTAATGATACTGGTAGTGGTAGTGACAGTGGTAGTGGTAATGATTTTGGTAGTGGTAGTGACAGTGGTAGTGGTAATGATTTTGGTAGTGGTAGTGACAGTGGTAGTGGTAATGATACTGGTAGTGGTAGTGACAGTGGTAGTAGTAGTGATACTGGTAGTGGTGGTGGCAATGGTAGTGGTAATGATATTGGTAGTGGTAGTGACAGTGATAGTGATATTGGTAGTTGTAGTGACAATGGTAGTGGTAATGATATTGGTAGCGGTAGTGACAGTGGTAGTGGTAGTGATATTGGTAGTGGTAGTGACAATGGTAGTGGTAATGATATTGGTAGCGGTAGTGATAATAGTAGTGGCAATAACTACTGAAAAAGAAGCTTCAAAGGGACGAAAATCTCAATGTTTAGTGAAGGTGAATGAGCAACTAAGGCACCGTAACTAAGGTCTGGCGGTGGCCCAGTTCCATCAGATGAAGGCAGACCGAGTACAGGGGCGTCCTTGGAAGAAGAAACAATGTGTGGTGGAAAACAGGCCTCATGTGGGTTAATCGTTCCTGGTGTTGGAGAGGAACGCCTTCATGTGGTGACACTGATCCAACCAAAGGATGGAGCTGCCTGGTTATATAAACGTACCTCAACTCCTTCCCTATCTCCCTAAAAGATTGATGACGGACTGTCAGATAATGGGCAACTTCAGCCTGCAGCCCACCGGGTTAAGGTTTCAGTTCAACTTGGGACTACAGCTGCCACTACTACTGCTATTCCTGTTGTTTCCGGAGTGTAATACTAAGCTCAAGAGAGAATTGCCATTTAGCCTTTCCTTACAGTAGTATTTGTATCAGTATTTGAAGTAAAAAAGAAATAACTACTTTCCAGCCACGCAAAACCAGACCGACATGCAGCATACACCACATTTACACAATTATGGCGTAAACACATGTGGACTTTCGTGATGGAGACCATGCCTGACATAGAGCTGCTGCTGTAACCACTGGAGGAGGCTGTCAGGGAATCATCAATGGCCACATCCCCACACCAGAAGAAAGGACTCTTCTGGCGCTACCACCCAGGATGGGGGGCCTTGGCGTTATAAATCCAGCAGCCATGGCAAGCTGTGAACATAGACATTCACTTAGGCTCACCGAATCCTTGTCACAGAAGATTTGCGTCACAGATAATCAGAGAGCGAGAAGGAAGACAAAAGGTCCAGCTGCAACACATAATCGAACATCTTGCATCAGACCAGTGCAGAAGAGTTGCAATGGCACAGGAGGTTGGGGCATCGAAATGGCTCACAACCCTGCCTCTCAAGGCGAAAGGCTTCCACTTCAACAAACTGGTATTTATTGACGCCATAGCCTTGAGATATGGGTGGCCAATAGCGAACCTACCTCAACACTATGCCTGTGCTACTATCTTTGATGCATACTATTCAGTGATTTGCAAGAAGGCAGGCTTTATGATACGATGAAGTACGTGGCCTCACTGCGAAGATGCAACGGGGACATGCCACGATGTCACCACAGAGTCAGCTTTCCTCTCTCTAGTCGGTGGGCACTTCATCCACAGAACAGCAAACACATCAAATGATGCAAGAGTGGATGTCAGTGCTCGAGGTTTCTGGAGACGTGGACAGAGGATTTCCTTTGATATCTGGATATTTAATCCTATGGCAGCATGTCACCACGAACTGTCTATCGAGGCTGCACACAAGAGGACTAACAAACAAACAAACAAACAGAAACTATCAAGAGAATCTGACATGTGGACCACGGTCGATTCACTCCCCTTGTATTCATATCAGGTGGGATGGGTCGAGGTGGGGAAATTCTTCTCGAGACTGGCAGAGGTTCTGTCTGAGACGAAACGTCAACTGCAGAGTTCTGTTATGGCCTGGATGGGATGTCGACTGCCATTCTCCCTCGTGAGGTCTGCACTCTTGTGTCTATATCAATCTATCTATTGCCAGACGCCTTAATACCGCAAGGGGTTGGCCACAAACAAATCGCCTCCATGTCACCCGGTCCCTCACCATTTCACTGGCCAGCTCCCAGCTCACATCCCCCTCTCTCATATACCTCCCCCATTCCATCCCTCCATCTGATCCTTGGCCTCCCCTCCCTCTCCCCCCCTCCACTTCACTCACATACACTCTCCTCGTTAGTTTCTCGTTCTGCATCCTCTCCACATTGCCAAACCACCTCAGTGTATTTCTCCTAACGCGTTCTATCACATCCACATCCACATCCACACCACAACGCTCCTTCACTTTCTCATTTGTCAGTCTGTCTCTCCATGTGACTCCGCATGCTCCTCTCAGATAACTCTTTTCCACTGCTCTCACTCTTGACTTGTGTCCCTCCAATAAGGTCCAAGCTTCATTCATATGTTAGAGTTGGTATCACAATATTGTCATGCAGCGACTTTTTTACCTCCATGCTCACTTCCCTGTTTCTTATCACTGCTGTCAAAGAACCAGCAACCTTTCTTCCTTGTTGTACTCTTTCAAGCACTTCACCTTCCCAACTTCCATCCTGAATCATCACACTACCAAAGTACTTAAATGCACTCCCATTTTCCATTTCCTCATCATCCAACCTCATTGTACGTCCAGCGACCTCATTTCTCTCAAAGACTGTCTCTCCTATCACCCAAGGGCACAGAATCAGCGCTCAGGCCTGTCTCTCTGAAGGGTACGGATTACGAAGCTACTGTGGTCGAGAGCCTACTGATCAGCGACTCCAATAGAGTAACGTTATTATTAGAACTGTAATGTTAAATAAAATATAAAGTAGTAACGAAATTATTAGCACATATTTGGTAATCACAGTCGCTGATGAGTTTGGAGCCAACGGATTCTAATAGGAATGTTAGCATTAACTTTCACGTTACAACTCCAAGTGGTGAAGTGTTTTATGAAGGCTGGTGATGATCTGCACAATATAGTTTCCAAATGGGTGCAGGTGATATTAGGTAGCAGTAGTAGTAGTAGTAGTAGTAGTAGTAGACGCAGCAACAGTAGTATTAGTAGTAGTAGTGTAGTGACCCAAATATTTCTTCTATGAGTAATTCTGATGTAATGACTGAAATCTCTCTGGAAAGATCTGATATAGTTAACTTCTCTAGTTGCTGGTCCCCATTTATTACCATTATAAAACTAATTGCTAAGGTGCTAGTGTAAATGCAATAAGGAAATATTTTAGTTACTGCTGGTAAAAGAAGGAGAATGGGCTTGTTTATTTTGTTACTTAAGATATGCATTATTCACCCTTTAGGACAAAAATTTAGCATAATAAATACTCTGTAACTAAATCTAGAGGGTTATGATTTCTTTATGGTTCAAGTCAAAGTCTGTAAGGTGAAGGGAACCATGAGAGCATGTCAGTCTTTGTGACGTTAGGCTTTGCAGTGAGAGTGGAATGGCGTCCTTTAGGGTAAGTCCTGGCCCTTCGATAGCCTTTACTCGAATATTAGAGGTAAGAGTATTCTCCCCAGCTCAGATTTAGATCAAATGAATTTGTAAATGATTGATTATTATGTCATAGGCAAAACTTAGAGTCAATCTCTTTCTCAAAAAAATTGACAAGCTTACTCTCCACGGTGCGGCCACGCCCACGAATGTCCAAGCACCAACTATGTAACTGTGTTGGCTGAAGAAGATGTGTGGCAAGACCCACCACATTCTTTTGTTGTATAAGCACTCTGTACCTTTTACAGCAATAAATACTTCAATTCAAATCCTGCTTAGGGTGGCCAGAACAAAGGAGCCTTGTGCCGAGGGTGGGCCACGCCGTGTTCTGGAGTGTCAGTAAAAGAACCTGTTTCTGTAAGTTGCTTAACATATTTTGTGTAGCTGAATCTGTACATATAAATTGCAACAACCTACAAGGTCCATCCGTCCATCCATCCATTGCCAGACGCCATGTATCCCTAATGGGGTGGCCAAGGGCTTAGAGTTAATTGTTTTAGAGGGAGGGGCACTAATCCTCCACCAACCCCACTTGACGTAGGGATGCCAACAGCATCTGGTGTTCCCAGGCGGTCACCCATCCAAGTACTAACCAGACCCAACGTTGCTTAACTTCGCTGATCGGATGGTCATTGAGGGAAATATTTTCCTCCAAAGGAGTATTTGCACTCTTTTTAAAGATGTATGCCAGATTCGATCGAAAGCCTTTGAGATGTCAAGTGCAGTGACAAAGCTTTCGCCAAAGTCCTGAAAGGAGGAAGACCAGGAGTCTGAAAGGCAGGTGGGATCACCGGTGGAGCATTCCTGGCGGAACCCATACGGACGATTAGAAAGAAAGATGTGATAGGAAAGACGCTTTAATTTTTTGTTAAGGAAAGACTCAAAAACTTTTGAAGTACAGAATGTTAGAGCAATTGGGCAATAGTTAGAGGGCTGGGGTTGGTCATACTTTTTTGGGACAAGCTGATTGAGAGCAAACTTCCAGCAGGAAGGAAAGGTACAAGTTGACAGACAAAGGAGAAAGAGTTTACCTAGGCAGGGTGTAAACACAGAAGCACAGTTCTTGAGACAGCGGGAGG
Organism: Coenobita brevimanus; assembly: GCF_032717465.1. Taxonomy (NCBI): domain Eukaryota; kingdom Metazoa; phylum Arthropoda; class Malacostraca; order Decapoda; family Coenobitidae; genus Coenobita; species Coenobita brevimanus. Next base: position 861,432 of record NC_136957.1, read on the forward strand.
GACTCCATCAGGCCCATATGCCTTGTTAGTATTGAGGCCAGTGATGGCAGAAAATACATCAGCTGAAGAAATTTTAATGTCAGCCATGAGGAAGTCAGAGGGGGGAAGTGATGGAGGAACAGCACCAGAATCGTGTAAGATGGGACTGGAGGAGAAAGTCTGAGCAAAGAGTAATGCTTTGTCAGTAGAAGAAACTGCTACAGAGCCATCAGGATGAAAAGAGGAGGGACGGATGATGAGGTAAATTTGTTAGAAAGTTTTTTTTTTTTTTTTTTGGGGGGGGGCAAGTTGCCAGAAGGAGCGGGAAAATTCGAGTTGGAGAGATTAGAACTTTTTGTATGGATGAAAAAATTATCTTTAGCGGAGCGAAGAACAGACTGCATGATTCCCGGGAGAAACATAGAAGAGATGAGATTCAGGAATGGGTTGGTTCCAGAACCTCTTGTAGGCCTTCTTGTTGTGGACAGCATTGGAACAACCGTGATTAAAACATTTTTCTTTTTTTGTTTTGCATTAGTCAGAGGATATGAGAAAGGAATGTATGCTGCCATGCCTGAGAGAATGACCTCCGTAATGCGCAAGGCACACTCACATGGCTCTCGACCATGGAAGCAATAATCATTCCAGGGAAAACCAAAGAAGTACTGTCTGAGGGCCTCCCAATCCGCGGCTCCAAAGACCATAATTGACGTTTCTTTGGAGGGTCCACAGGCCATACTGGAGCAATTGGACAGGTTAAGATGATAAGGCTGTGATCGAAGGAGCCCAACAGAGAGGAAAGATTAACAGCATAAGCAGAAGGATTAGTTGTAAGGAAGAGGTCAAGCATGTTGGAACTCACTCCAAGGCGATCAGGGATACGGGTAGGGTGCTGTACAAGCTGCTCTAGGTCATGAAGGATAGAAAAGATGTAGGCTTGTTCTCCAGGTGGATCAGTGATAGGAGAGGAGAGCCAAAGGTGGTGGTGAATTAGAGAACAATAGGATGTGTTCCATCTTAGAAGTGAGATAGTCAAAGAATTTTTTATAATAGAATTTGGGGTTAAGCCAACAGCACAGATATATTTAGTCAGGGAATGACAAGAAAACCGAAGCCAGAGAGTAGAGAATTTAGAAGATGCAAGTTCAGGAACACGAGAGCAAGATAAGTCGTTGCATACATATACCGTACACAACAGCCACCTTTGGCTTTGGTATGAGTAAAGAGAAAATAGGATAAGAGAAGAGTTTGCTGTCAGTTGCCTCAGACAGCTGAGTCTCAGTTCGGAAGAGAAGCTGAGGTTTAGAGGGGGAGAAGTGGTGCTGGAGAGAGAGAAAGTTAGAGGATAGGCCGCGAATGTCACAGAAATGAAGTCAGTCAGATAATAGTTCCAGACATATCGCTGGATCATCACTGGGAGAGGGGCAGATGGTGGGGGCTTTGATGGTCCCCCCTCCCGGGGACTCCGAGGCTTGGTTATAAGACGCCATTTTTGTTGAATTTTGAATAGGAAGCATAATGTGTAATGTGCATATAGTTTGGTGTTGACAGAGAAGCTTGTACTGGAACATATGCTGGCCTACTCTCTGTGTTACTGAAACTTTGAAAAAGTTCAGCAAAGGGGGATGGTCAGGAACTAGTCCCGAGGGCTGATGAAAAGGGAGATCCAGCTCTCCCTGTCATCAGCTTTCCATCCACCTTAGGAATACCGCCGTGCTGGACTGATGCTACAGTCTGTGTGTGTGTGTGTTTGTGTACGAGTAATATATATATAGATATATATATATATATATATATATATATATATATATATATATATATATATGTATGTATGGGTGAGGATGAAAGTAGGTATTTAAGCATGGGCGATAGCATGTGTGTATGCTCCAACAGAGGATCGAGTGGCAAGAGTGAAAGATGAGTTTTGGGCGAAAGTAGAAGCATGTATGGACAAGTTTGAGAGGAGCGAGAGAGTGCTGTTGATTGGAGACATGAATGGCAAAGTTGGGAATGTACGAGTGGATGGAGTGGTTGGTCAGTGGGGTGTGCCAGCTGACGTAGATGGGAATGGTAGTGCTTTGGTGGACATCTGTGCTGGTAAGGGGTTGGCAATAGCCAACACCTACTTTCGTCATAAGATGATCCACCGGTATACATGGAGAGTAATGAGGAGGATGGATGGTGAACTTGTTGAACGAAAGGCAATGATAGACTACGTGTGTGTGGATGAGCGAATGAGAAGACAAGTGTTGGATGCAAGGGTGTGGAGAGGGTGGGGGAATGGAGTCTCGGACCATCACTTAGTGATGGCCAAGGTAGAGCTGCAAAGAAAGTGGTTGAGGAGACGAAGGGGAAGACAGGAGGAAGCAGCTCCTGTGAGAAGAGTGGAGAAATTGCAAGATAGTGAGAAAATGACAGAGTATAAGAGCATAGTGGAAGAAAGATTGGGAAGGTATGAGCTAGAGCAGATGGAAGGGGTGGAAGACGTATGTAAGATATTCACGGAAGAGATAAGCGCAGCGTGTGAGGCGGTTTGTGGAGTGAGGAGGAGATGCAAGGGTGTGCAAGGGACAGCATGGTGGAATGATGAGGTGAAACGAGCTGTGGAACAAAAGAAGAAGGCATATGGTGAATGGTTGGCGAGTAGAGGTAGGGAGAAGATGAGAGAGAGAAGAGAGAGGTATATGTGAGCAGGAGAAGGGAGATTAAGAGACTGGTGAAGGAGAGTAAGAAGAAAGTGGATGAAGAGTTTGGGAGGAATATGAGTGAGAAATGGAGGGAGAGTAAGAAATTGTTTTGGAAGGAGGTAAAGAAAGTAAGGCAGTGTGAAAGGGGAAATAGTAGGGGAGTGAAAGATAGGAATAATAGATTGTTGGTGGAGAAGAGAGAGAAATTGAGGAGATGGAAGGAGCACTTTGACGATTTGTTGAATGTAGAGAGTGAGAGCAGTGCGAGTATAAGTGGTTGGGGAATGGCTGGGAGAAGAAGAGATGAGAGGAGGGAGGAAGAGATCAGTAGGTCGGAAGTAGTGGAAGCGATGAAGAAGATTAAGCTGGGAAAGGCCCCAGGAATTGATGGAGTGTGTGGTGAAATGCTGAGGTATGGGGGTGAGATTGTTGTGGAGTGGATATGGAAGTTGTGTAGATTGGCTTGGGAAGAGGGAAGGGTTCCAGAGGACTGGAAATCAGGTATAATTGTTCCTCTGTACAAAGGAAAAGGGGAGAGAGAAGTATGTGGTAACCATAGGGGTAGGCTATTTGCCTTCTTAGTGTGACTGGTAAAATATATGGTAGAATACTCATTGATAGGGTTAGGCATATGACAGAGGAGCTAGTTGGAGAAGAACAAGGGGGATTTAGGAAGGGAAAAGGGTGTGTAGATCAGATATTTGTTCTAAGATGTTTAGTGGAGAAGTATCTAGAGAAGGGAAGGAAAGTGTATGCTGCCTTCATGGACTTGGAGAAAGCTTATGACAGAATAGATAGGCAAGGTATGTGGAAGGTATTAAGAATATATGGAGTGGAGGGGAAATTGTTGAGTGCTGTGAAGAGTATGTACGAGGGAGCTAGGGCTACGGTGCGAGTGGATGGTGAGCTGAGTGAGTTCTTTGATCTCAATGTGGGACTGAAACAGGGGTGTGTGATGTCTCCATGGCTGTTTAATATATATATGGATGGGGTTGTAAAGGAGCTGCAAGGTAGGGCAGTGGATGTGGGGGCGGCCCTAATGAATGAGGGTGAGATTTGGAAGCTTCCGGTGTTGCTGTTTGCTGATGATACAGTATTGTTGAGTGAAGATGAATGGGAGTTGCAAGGTTTGGTGAATGAATTTGGGACAGTGTGTAGGAGGAGGACGCTGAAAGTTAATGTAAACAAAAGTAAAGTTATGGTGTTTGAGAGGAATGAAGTCACAGAGTGTGCAGTGAGGTTGGATGGTGAGGATATGGAGAATGTGAGTGCATTCAAGTACTTGGGTAGTGTGATGAGTAAGGATGGAACTTTGGGGGATGAATTACGTGAAAGGGTACAGCAGGGAAGAAAGGTTGTTGGTACACTGAAAGCAGTGATGAGAAATAGGGAGGTGAGTATGGAAGTTAAGAAGTCACTGCATAATGGTATTGTGATCCCTACCCTGACGTATGGAAGCGAGGCGTGGACCTTGCAAGAGGGGAACAAGTCAAGAGTGAGAGCAGTGGAAATGAGTTACTTGAGAGGAGCATGTGCAGTGACGTGGAGGGACAGGTTGACGAATGAAGAAGTGAAGGAACGTTGTGGGGTAGATGTGGATGTGGTTGAAAAGATTAGGAGAAATACACTGAGGTGGTTTGGACATGTGGAGAGAATGGAGAATGAAAGACTGACTAAGAGGGTGTATGTAGGTGAGGTGGAGGGAGGGAGAGGGAGGGGTAGACTGAGGATGAGGTGGAGGGATGGAGTTGAGAGGTATATGAGGGAGGGGGGGATGAGTTGGGGGGAGGGTAGTCAAATGGTGGGTGACAGAGTGACTTGGAGGCGTTTTGTCTGCGGCCACCCTTTGCGGGATTAGGGCGTCGGGCTATAGATAGATAGATAGATAGATATATGATCAGCTTTTGTCATTGTCGACTAAACTAAGAATTGATTTCACCACAGAAATGAAAAAACAAGAGGAGCTTTTGAGGAATTTTTATTCATCAATTTTTTTCTCATGCTTCACATAATTCAACTAAATTTGACCACGCTTTATATTCAGGTAACAGCGAGTTTGCAAATGGCACAAACATTTTCAAAGAGAGCAAAAGTGAGGGGGCAGTTCAAACCAACCTTTCAATTATTATAATTTTTCTAGCAGACTGAAAGAAAACAAAAAAAAACAAGAACCTCTGAATCTGAGAAGCTACTGATTTTATATTTGCCCAGATTTTGTCAAAATTACAGAAAATTTCTTATAGCTACATCAAGAGCCTTCAGTGGCTAAGGAAATTATAATGTAAAAGTAAAGGACACTAGGGTGATTTCGGCCCAGCTGTGTGTTCTACACACACAGATTTTCTCTACATTGGTCACATTTAAATTATCAGTTGCGGTTTTCTACTAAGTAAGTTGTAGATGCAGTTGTTTTAAAGCATTGTTGTTATACACATGATTGTGAGTGTAATGTTGAATTACAAAGTGCCTTGGCTATACGTGGTGTGCTGCAGTTCTGAGTGGTTGTTGGATATGAGTTCAGTGCCATAATTGAGAACTGAGACTCAGCAATGGAGGTGTTGCAGTACACCAATTGTAATGCAACACAGTGACCACATCTGCCATGTTTGGGGTGCAAATGGTACTTTGGCATTAGCGGCCATTTTGGGCAGTTGTTGTTGTTGATTCGGCGGTGCCGGTCGTGGTCGATCCGGCGGTGCCGGTCGTGGTCGATCCGGCGGTGCCGGTCGTGGTCGATCCGGCGGTGCCGGTCGTGGTCGATCCGGCGGTGCCGGTCGTGGTCGATCCGGCGGTGCCGGTCGTGGTCGATCCGGCGGTGCCGGTCGTGGTCGATCCGGCGGGGCCGGTCGTGGTCGATCCGGCGGTGCCGGTCGTGGTCGATCCGGCGGGGCCGGTCGTGGTCGATCCGGCGGGGCCGGTCGTGGTCGATCCGGCGGGGCCGGTCGTGGTCGATCCGGCGGGGCCGGTCGTGGTCGATCCGGCGGGGCCGGTCGTGGTCGATCCGGCGGGGCCAGTCGTTGTCGATCCAGTGGGGCCGGTAGATACTAAATCAGTTCCTGTAGGTGTTACTGTGTCTGTAGGTGTTATGCTGGGTGTTTCTGGAGATGGTGTAGTTGGTGTTATGCTGGGTGTTTCTGGAGATGGTGTAGTTGGTGTTATGCTGGGTGTTTCTGGAGATGGTGTAGTTGGTGTTATGCTGGGTGTTTCTGGAGATGGTGTAGTTGGTGTTATGCTGGGTGTTTCTGGAGATGGTGTAGTTGGTGTTGTGCTGGGTGTTTCTGGAGATGGTGTAGTTGGTGTTGTGCTGGGTGTTTCTGGAGATGGTGTACTTGGTGTTGTGCTGGGGGTTTCTGGAGATGGTGTACTTGGTCCTGTTGATGCTTTGCTTGGTATTATAACGATAATTGTTGTTCCTCCTCCTTTGTTAATCTTTGACTGAATGGTAGCAAGTTTTTCAGCAACACTAGTTGCTTTTGCCTTACCAACAGCTTTGGACTCCTTTGCAGCAGTAAGGGCGCCTTGAAGAGAGTTTGTCAATTCAGCTGACACAGTTAAAGTGCCATCCTGGATCTTTACCTTTACTGCTTTTACTTTTTCTGCCGAGGCTTTCACCTGCACTACCAACGTACCAACCTTATCCCAGTCTTCAGCGGTTATGGCAACTTTGACTTCAGCCAACAGAGTGGAGGCTTCTTGGATGTCTGCCACGCTTCTCTTCCTTCTGCCCTTGGTTTGAACTGCTGCCATCGTGTCCTCCAACTCTTTCTCCAGGCTGGCCAGTTCAGTGTTCATATTGTCTATATTGTCCTTTGCTTTATTAAGCTGACCAGTTTCCTCATACAGCTTTGTAAGGTTGACTGCCTCTGTACTCGTTGTCAGGGCAGCAGTGCTGTCCACTGCAGCTGCTGAAGTCTGACTTGCAGCTGCTGAAGTCGGTCCAGTGGCTGCAGATGTCTGGCTTGGTGCTGCTGAAGTTGGACCTGTAGCTGCTGAAGTCTGACCACCAGCTGCTGAAGTCTGACCACCAGCTGCTGAAGTCTGACCAGCAGCTGCTGAAGTCTGGCCTGCTGATGCTGAAGTCTGACCAGCAGCTGCTGAAGTCTGACCTGCCGATGGTGAAGTCTGGCCTGCCGATGGTGAAGTCTGGCCTGCCGATGGTGAAGTCTGGCCTGCCGATGGTGAAGTCTGGCCTGCCGATGCAGAAGTCTGGCCTGCCGATGCTGAAGTCTGGCCTGCCGATGCTGAAGTCTGACCTGCTGATGCTGAAGTCTGACCTGCCGATGCAGAAGTCTGACCTGCCGATGCAGAAGTCTGACCTGCCGATGCTGAAGTCTGACCTGCCGATGCTGAAGTCTGACCTGCCGATGCTGAAGTCTGACCTGCAGCTGCTGTAGATGGACCTTGTGAAGCCTGGGCTGTAGCTGCTGAGGTTGCTGCGGCATTAGTTGCGGCTTGAGCGGTAGTGCCACCTTCTGTCTGGATCTGAGAGTTTACTGAAGCTATCTCCGCTGCGACAGAAGTTTCTTTTGTCGTAACGGAAGACAGTGTTGATGCTGCTGTCGTAACACTGGTGCCAATGGCTGTTGTCAATTCAGCAGTAACTGTCACTGAGCCAGACTTGATGTTGGCCTCCAGTGTAGCCATAGTAGTTGTTGAGGTTTTCACTTCTCCGGTCAAAGAATTGATTGTGTCTGTCTGGTTATTGGTCACGGCGGTTTGCATATTTGTCAGAACGGTTGTTGCTGTTGTAACGTCCGACACACTTCGTTTCCTCCTACCTCCGGCAGTACCTGCCGCACTCTGAGTTTTTTCTAGTTGGTCCTTCAGAGCCTGTACAGCGGCTTTTCCTTCCTTTACCGCATTTTCCAGAGCTTGAAGATCAGCTAGAGTTGCGTACAGCTTGGTTAACAATGAAGTTGTTGCTGTGGAAGCAGTCGTCCCTGCAGCAGTAGTTGGTGCAGCAGTAGTAGATGCAGCAGTCGTCCCTGCAGCAGTAGTAGGTGCACCAGTCGTCCCTGCAGCAGTAGTAGGTGCACCAGTCGTCCCTGCAGCAGTAGTAGGTGCACCAGTCGTCCCTGCAGCAGTAGTAGATGCACCAGTCGTCCCTGCAGCAGTAGTAGGTGCACCAGTCGTCCCTGCAGCAGTAGTAGGTGCACCAGTCCCAGATGCAGAAGCTGTGGTTGATGCGGCCACTGTTGACCCAGAAGATGCTTGGCCAGTAGACGCCCTGACTGAGGTGGCAGAAGGTGTAGTTTGGGATGTCCTATTGACAGTGGTGCCTGGAGCTGGTGTCGTTCTGGCCATACTGCTGTTGCCCGCCGGTGTAGTTACTGGAGTTGTATTTCTGGCAGTGGTTCTTACTGCAGTGGGTGTTGCTCCGCTTGGACCAGTTGTCCTTCCGCTTACGGGACTGGCCGGTGATGTCTGCCTGGGAGTAGATGGTGTGCCTGTTCCAGGAGTTCCCGAGGTGGTGTTTCCTGGGAAGCAAGAATATACTTGAGAGAGAGAGAGAGAGAGAGAGAGAGAGAGAGAGAGAGAAACTTGGCCATTGAAAGTTGCTCTTTTCCTGTATCCATTGCAACAAAAATGCAACAGTATATTGACAGTTGTGATTTGCTGTATAAACTACAAGAAAAAACATTTAGTACATTGAAACTTGTAATGCCATCTGCAGAGGCTACATAGCAGGAAAGAATGAAAGTATGAAAAGAAATAAGAAACACTACAGTACATTGAGAGTTGTGAGTACATTGGAAGTTGTAAGGTTTTTCTTGTACACATTGCAACACAAAATGAAACTCGGCAAATAAGTAGCGGATTCTGACAGCACTGAGCCGTTCAAGTCCCTACGTCTGTGTGGGACTCAAATTCACCTCACCATTGCAGGTTTAAAAGACTTGTGGCCATTATATAGTTATCATGTTTTTTTCTACTGGCTCCACACATGCTGACCTACTGCAATGTGGGTGACAGTGAATTAAAGCTTCATTTTATTGCAATCTGTCGCATGTATAAACAATGGGCAAAGCACTTAGCATCAGCACAGCACTTAGGAATCTTTGTCGGGTTGGTAAAGGGATCTTTTTCAGGCTAGTGAAGGTAAGCTATAATTTACAGTTACCAATACACTGGAGAGTTGTGATGTTTTCCTGTACACAGTGCAAGAGAAAATGAAGCGTTGCAGAAGACTTACCTCCAGCACAGCACTTGCATTTGTCAGACCTGCAGCCATCCGGAATCTCGGTTGTGCCAGGCTTGCACTTCTTTCGGCACTTGCCACCAGCCGCGATGCACTTATCGTTTGTGGATTTTCCGCATTTGCCTATCGTGACGGAAAAGAAGAAGAAGAGAGATTAAGGTCTATCGAACACACGAGGCTCATTAAGACAATTAATGTCTACTAAGCACACAAGGATAATACTAATGCCTATCAAGCACACAAGGGTCATCGCAGCAAACATTCAAAATATGCTGACACAATATTCTCACAACATACGACGTACAACCACTGATCCACATCTCCAATAGTAGTAACGGGTGAATAGAGACAAGGAGGGACGCAAACACTGTTCAACAGCCTGGCCAGCACGAAATCAAATTTGAGTCTTCCAGTTGCACGTAAATGAAGAGCCAATGCTGTTGAAAAGTTTACCAAAACACAAATATGACTGATGGAATAAGAACTGTGTGACAATGTGGACAGTTGGTGATACAGTTTTAAAATTTAGAGGCTATACCTGCCATCAGGCAACTTATCTCTATTGCTCCACATCCATCCTCAGGTCCTGGCCTGAGGTACATGGCCTCACACTCTCTGGGTGGAGTGAGGGGGTGGGTTTAGAAGACAAATTGTCTGGCGGTGGGTCCAGCAGAACGTGGTTTGGCCATGGGTAGGGAATGAAGACTGAAAGACTGGCTAGGAAAGTGCATGCAAGTGAGGAGGAGAGGGAGACGGTAATGCAAAGACCGAGCATGAAGTGGAAGGATGGGGTGAAGAGGTATGTGAATGAAGCTGTAGTAAGCTAGCCTGGTGGCAGAGAACAGGGTGACATGAAAGTTGATTTGGTTGTGTACATCCCTTCCCCGTTAATGGCGTTCGGAGACCTAAAGTTCACGTCCACTTCTGGGCGAATAAGGGACGTTTGTATGACCGGGCAGGGGAGTCACCTGCTTACACTGGTGCCACTACAGGAAGACGTCCCAATCCAACACCTTGCTGTAACGTAAAACCATGAATCTCTATTTACTTTTCTTAACGCAGCAGACGCATCCCCCTCTTCCGCGTTTCTTGCATCCCTTTGGTATCTCCACCTCTTTCCTGCCGCATTTATTCTTGCAGACGCCTTTCTTCTTGGTGCACTTCTTCTTTGTGGACTTGAAGCAGCCTGTTCAGAGGACAAAGAATGATGAGCAGGTACATGCAAACCATCATCCCCTCTCTGACAACATCCTCATAATATTCTTCAACATATTCCCATCATAAGTTATGCAAACATTCCATGCATTAAATGCTTGAAAAAAAAAATCCTCTCTCATAAAACTATTTAAATCGTCACCTCCCATCAACTAGCAAAAACATCTTTATCATTAAGTTCTTTAAGCAGCCCTTCTTATAACAGATGAAACTCAATATCTCTGTTGCCAGACTCGTGGGGATTCTGGCCTGAAAAAGGGAAAGAAAAAAAAAGAATCCTGAGATGACCCTAATTCTTTCTTTTTTTTTTTTTTTTTGGTGTTCGAAAAAAATTTGAAAGTATTTGGAAAAATTCTCAATACAAGAATCTTTGTGAATGATTAAAACTTTTGGGAAACGTCACCTAGCATCCAGTTGGACACAGAGAAGATTGTTGGAGCCGTTCTGGGGGCTCCAGCCTGGCCCAGTTCTCTGCTTGCTACAGTGAGTGACTCAGAGACTACTGCGTTAGTGGGCCAGCCTCTATCGCTAGCAAGTACGCCAATGAAACTCTTAAACATGAGTTAGAAAGTGGAATCCAACAACAATATTTTATCATAATGGTTTCTTTCAATAAATCAAAGCTGAAAGTATTCAGGGAAAGCCAAAGAGAACACATTAAAAATCCTGTTTATCGCCAACACTGACAAAGCGTACCCGTATAGATTTAAGGCCGTGATGGTTGCACAAACATTTGATATGCAAGATTTCAGTGTTAACCATTTTCTGTTCACTAGACAATCCTATTCACCTAATGGGGATCTCTCACAGTGAAAGGGCTAATGAAGACAAGGTTTATCTGAGCGGAGAACCCCCCCTCTCTCTCTCTCTCTCACTTACTTGATCGGCAGCACACGCAGTCTTTCCCGTTGCACAGTTTCTTTCCACCTCCGTCTACCACTTGCGTCTTGCATTTTCCCTTCGGTTTGCAGTTAGCATCTTCTGCAACACATTTCCTCCTTGTTTTGCACCGTCTTCTTTTAGTATCCTTCCCCTGTCTTCCTTCCTTTTTGGCAGATTTAGTTCCCTTCTTGCCTTTCCCTCCCTTCTTCATGGATTTCGTTCCCTTCTGGCCTTTCCCTCCTTTCTTGCCTCTTCCTCCTTTCTTGCCTTTCCCTCCCTTCTTCATTGACTTAGTTCCCTTCTTGCCTTTCCCTCCCTTCTTGCCTCTCCCTCCTTTCTTGCCTTTCCCTCCCTTCTTCATAGACTTAGTTCCCTTCTTGCCTTTCCCTCCCTTCTTGCCTCTCCCTCCTTTCTTGCCTTTCCCTCCCTTCTTCATTGACTTAGTTCCCTTCTTGCCTTTCCCTCCCTTCTTCATTGACTTAGTTCCCTTCTTGCCTTTCCCTCCCTTCTTGCCTCTCCCTCCTTTCTTGCCTTTCCCTCCCTTCTTCATAGACTTAGTTCCCTTCTTACGTTTTCCTCCCTTCTTCATGGACTTGGTTCCCTTCTTGCGTTTTCCTCCCTTCTTCATTGATTTGCTTCCCTTCTTACGTTTTCCTCCCTTCTTCATAGACTTAGTTCCCTTCTTGCGTTTTCCTCCCTTCTTCATGGACTTGCTTCCCTTCTTGCGTTTTCCTCCCTTCTTCATGGACTTGCTTCCCTTCTTACGTTTTCCTCCTTTCTTCATAGACTTGGTTCCCTTCTTGCGTTTTCCTCCCTTCTTCATAGATTTGCTTCCCTTCTTGCGTTTTCCTCCCTTCTTAATTGACTTGCTACCCTTCTTGCGTTTTCCTCCCTTCTTCATAGACTTGCTACCCTTCTTGCGTTTTCCTCCCTTCTTCATGGATTTGCCTCCCTTCTTGCGTTTTCCTCCCTTCTTCATAGGTTTGCTTCCCTTCCTTTTCTTTGTTCCCTTCATTGTTTTTGTTCCCTTCTTACGTTTCCCGCCATTTTTCTCCATAGCCTTCTTCTTTCCACGCCTTCCTTCCTTCCCCGTCATGGATTTCTTTGAACCCTTCCTTCCACCCTTTTTCGTTCCTCCCTTCTTGCCTTTTCCCGTGTCTTTCCTGGTCTTCTGCACTTTGCCAGCCTTGCCTGAAATTAAGGATTGTTAAGTCAGCACTACGGTCGAATTTGGAAACCTAAAAAACACTTTAATTATATTGAATGCAAATATTCATAGCATATTTTCTAACAGTAACAAACTAGTAAAGATTTGTTGAACAATTTTTTTGGTGGCAAATTATTTCTCAGCTTACACAGGTAACATTAGCGAGAATATGTATGGCAATTCGCAATGTTTACTTCTCGTTTAGAAATCACTTATAAGATAAACAGAAGACTCGTTTTCTCTTGTTTGTGTATAACAGGCCAGAAGGCACGTTGATATCGAACCTACCCCGTACCTTAACGGCGTTCAAAGCTAAACAGAAGAGATGCCTTTACTGGATTTTTTCTTCTTTAAATTTTTTGCCATCTACTCTTCCCGAACCAGTCTTTTGAGGGCGTTTGGAATCCTTTTTGCACTTTTACGTTTGGAATCCTTTTTGCACTTTTAGAGTTGTTTTTTTTCCAGAACGATTTTAAGAGGGTTTTATAAAAAAAAAAAAAAAAAAAAGCAAATATAGAGAAATTGTGGAATACGTCAAAAGTATTATGTCAAATTTTGAAACATGCGCGAAGAAACTTTTTTTTTTTTTTTTTTTTTTTTTTAGGTCATGGCGGATTGTATATGTAAAATCTATATAGACTTTATTTCAAGCATGCGCAAAATACACTAACATGGTCATAATAATGAACGTAGAAATCATTTGTCAGGCCAGATAGGCGATTGTCTCAGTTACCCTTTTAGTCACATCTGGTGTGCTCAGAGGTGGTAATCTGTCTCCCTTAGTGTTAATTTTAGTTTTTATTTTTTGTAATTATTATCTGGCAAAAAAGCTTTGCACTGAGGACCCTCCAGCATTCAGTGGACAGAAAATAAGATGCTCACTGACTTTCATTCTGTCATAACGGGATGTTGATGTCTAAGAACATGAAACGGAGGATTTGAATTTAGAAGAGGAAGAAAATGTGAAGAGGAAGCTCAGCCAGAGATGCAGGAAAAGGCGGGGTTGAATGTACATAAGGAAGACGTGAAAGTGAAGAGGCTGACTGACTCGGATGAAGCAGAGGAACATGTGAAGAGTCTTAGTAGACGATGAACAAGAGCATACAGAGAATGTTTACGTGGTGATGGATGAGAGTTTATCTGGGGGAGGGGTGACTTAAATGAAGGAGTATGTGAAGAGAGTTTACCCAGAAATGGGTGACTTAAATGAAAGAGTATGTGAAGAGAGTTTACAAGGAGACAGGTGACTTAAATGAAGGAGTATGCAAAGAGAGTTTACCTGGAAATGGGTGACCTAAATGAAAGGGTATGCGACGAGAGTTTACCTGGAAATGGGTGACTTAAATGAAAGGGTATGCGAAGAGAGTTTACCTGGAAATGGGTGACTTAAATGAAAGAGTAGGCAAAGAGAGTTTACCTGGCAATCGACCATAGGCAGTTTACGTATAGATGGGTGACGTAGATAAGGAGGAATAGGATGTGAAGATAGGTGACTTGGATATGGGTGACAGGTAAGGAAGGAGAGCATGTGAATTTAGATTAAGAAGAGGGACGCGGAAAGGAGTTCAGCCGTAGATAGGAGAGTTAGATGATGGAGTATGTAAAGAAGAGAGTTTACCTTTAGATGGCTGGCGGCAGCAGACGTCAGGACGAGGGCAAGATGCAACTTTGATTTCATTCTTGCAACGAGCTTCCGCAACACACGTGCCTCCCTTTGCCTCGCACGCTGCTTTGTCTGCCCGTGCCACGCCTCCACTCTGACAGTACACACACATACACACACTGTAAGTATAGGAACAACACACACACACACACACACACACACACACACACACACACACACACACCTATCATGGGATTAGGCGCAGCTCGCAAAGATATTCACTTCAAAGACCTATTATAATATGCCTAATGGCGCTCTGATGGGGATGAATAGGTTTTGCTGGGTAGGTTCGTGTCGTCTTATTATCATACATCAACAAAATATACTTAGCACGGTTTGAGTGGGGTTGAATTAGCTCAGATAGGCTAAAATAGTCTTTTTTTCAATATTAAAGTTTACCATCTTTGCTCCTCATGTAAAACTTCCATTGTGTTTGTTATGGCGACACATGGATGTATTTGAATTCAGTCGTCCTGGCTTCTACTACCTACACTGAATATTTTGGATTAATTGGTCAACTTTAAGTACTTGTGTGTGTAATTCACCGGGTCATAATTCACCGGGTCGGTCAGGATCACCTGATGGTCGTGATCGTCAGCTTTTACCCTCCCGCAAGGGAGCTGAGAGCTCATATAGTCCGATCTAAGGGCAAGGCTGTGACCTTCACACACGCACACACCCGTCCCCTTGCTCAAGGGGGACAGTAACCACCCACTTCGTCAGTGAAACTTTTCGCAACCTGAGCGAGGCGCGAACTCCCGTCTACCAGATGGCAAGCGAGAACGTTACCACTGCACCAGCGAGTGCGTGTGTGTGTGTGTGTGTGTGTGTGTGTGTGTGTGTGTTATTGGTGCTGTAAATTTTCACCTCATTCCCCTTTAATTAACAGAAACTTTGACCAGATTATGTTTGGATTAAAAAAAGAAAGAAAAAAGAAAGAAAAAAGAGTTGGGCTATGGATGCTGAGGAAATTAGATTAAGTCAGAGTAATTTATTTGCTTCTAGGGTTTACCTAAAATACCTACGATACCGGGACAATCAGAAAAATAGAATAGGGATTTAGCTGCTCTTCTGCTAATTAATAATAATAATAATAATAATAATAATAATATGAGAAACAACTTGGGGAGTTAAAATAAATGACAATAATACTAGGAAGAACTGATGAAAATAATAATAATAATAATAATAATAATAATAATAATAATAACTAACATGGAGAAACAGTGAGTAAAACAGAGCGAGGAATCAACCAACACCAAAGTAAACACAAAACATCTAAATAAATACGAAATAGTTAAACCGATACGAAATAAGTGAATTAATCCAAAATAAGTAAATTAATACGAGAGAGCCACTGACCTGGGCAAGGGCGACCAAAGCCAAGAGCAGCAGTATTGCCACCCTCATCTTGTCGACTCGAGTGCACGTCCTCCTCGACTACTGAGGAGGGATGTCGAGTGATGAATGATGCCTAGCCCACTCTGAGTACAATATATATAGGCCAGTAGTCACATGTGTCGGCCTGTGTTCCCCTTTGTTCCATCCGCAAGGCCGTAATTAGATAAAACCGATGAGTGGATGGTGGGGAAAAGCGACACACAGACGTGGTGTTTTTACGCTGAATGTCCCCTGTACCGTCCCCCTCTTTTGGCGAAGCTGATGATAATTACTGAACATTTACGGACACAAAGAAATATACCTGACGTTCGGGAAATATAAATATCGCCTCCATAGACATCTGCCGTCTAGGTGGAATGTTCTATGTGACACCATTCCCGGATAGTGAGGAAAAGACTGTATATGTAAAGCTACTGAAGACGAAGTGGCATATAGAGTGGAGTGTGGCAAAAATGGCTCTGTATCCAGGCTGATTGTTCTCATATTCCGTTCTTTATTGCCCTTTTGTTTTCAGATAACGAGGTCGACGATAATTACATAGTCATATTCATCCTTCAGCTTTGTTTTCATCAGAGCTGGATCACTCAGCTTAGTTATGAGATGGGAAATAATCTCCTTAGTTACTAGTCAGAATTATCCATGTTTTGTTTTCATCTGAACTGTGTCACTCAGCTTTAGTGAAATTCGTATGAGGTAGGAATTAATCTCCTTGGTTACTAGTCGTATTTATCCATGTTTTTATCTGGCAGAACTGGGTCACTCTCAGCTTGAATACTAGGCAGGGGTGGTAAGAAATCCGTTGAGCTTTAGCTGTTAGGTCCAAATATATCCCTTTGATTACTAGTCAAGCTTAACGGACCTTTGCCAGCTGAAAACAGATAGACTATAGTTAGGAAAAAACGTTCTCTATCACATTTTTTTCTAACATGACGAAAGATCTCTAGCCCTTTTTATTTCAAGTGTCCATTTGCGAGTGTGAGGCTACAGGGAAGTTGAAATTATTGACACTGACAAAATTAGTAGTATTAGTAGAAAAATGCGTGTGGAGAAGTATCGTGTGAAAATAGGTTTGAAGTAATTCCAGGAACTTACTGAGCACTGTCAAGCTTCGATTTAGCTGTAATAAGGGGGAAAATTAGCAGTTTCTCGTACAGTGAAGAGTTGAGCGACAGAACAAAAGCATAACATCGTTCATACAGTACAGGCACAGCACCAATTTTCCGGCATCACATGGTCCGGAACCTCTTTTAATCCTGATAAAATTAGGAGAGGGCATTTGAAGTTCCCGCCCCCGCCAGTCTAATAAACCGAGCGGCCGCAGACAGTGTTGTGTGTAGCGAATGGTCACTTGGATTGCTTACACTGCATATCTTGGTGGTGGTCCCAGTATTCTGATTCTTACCTCATTTTACCTACATTTAACCATAGCTGTTGTGTCTGTATTCTAATTCCTATCTTATTTTGTCTACATTTAACCATAGCTGTTGTTTCTGTGTTGTCTAATTCTTATCTTTTATCTACAGTTAGCCATAGCTGTTGTGTCTGAGGAAGATATGTCAGTGGTGGTGTGAAGCTTAAACACCTGTCTTTTCCAGTACAGTCAAACCTCCTTGATCGTGGTTAATTGATCAGTCAAACTAACACGATGACGAAACCCCTCAGTCACCAAATAACTGAATAAATGGGCATAAAGGTTAACTGGTTCAGGGTCCACAAGTCTGCACTCGGTGTTTTGCCCAATACCCGAAAAAAAAATTAAAAAGACTGGAGGGATTGGATCAGACGTGTTTACACCGATTCTGCTACTCTCAGTCGTGAACCAAACGACTCTTTCCTCTCGTAATTTATTTCTCCCGCTAACTTTGTGAACCAGTGCTGTTATCGATGTATTTTGTCTGCGAATACGATTTTCTTTTCTTGAGAGTAAGACACTGCTCAAATTTTTTCGTTCTTTAAGTCAAGGTTACCCTTAAATACTCTATATTACCAGTTCAGTTTATTCTTAGTTACCATCACAGTCACGTGAAACAATTACTTCCATTGCTGGTATTTACTGAGACAGTTTATGAGTGTGGAGTGCCTGAAGTGTTATTACGTTTCGGGTTATTTGCGTGTGAAAGCAAGTCGCGTCGACGAGACATGCCGTTACCTTAGAAATATGTAGCTACCCAGTGGTCTACCGCAGTGGCCGCCTGTATCTTCATATATATTTTCACCCATCTGTCTGGCCACAATGATTATCTCGGTATTTACGTGTACTTTAAAGTAAAATCCATATGCAGAGATGAATAGTAAGAGGAAAATCTTCATTAGCTCAAATTTACAAACTCTACTACAATTAAAGTGGTATTTTATCTATCAACGAAGCATGTATCACAGTTAGTGCTGAGATGTTGTTTGAGATGACTCTGCCTTCAGCACCCAGGCTGTGAGATGTTTCAGTAAAAGTGGAGTCATGTTGGCCGACCAATCAGTGAGCAGCTAAAATATTGGCTGTCCAGTCCCCATGTCTAAAGGGCCTCCAGTCCCCACGTCTAAAGGGCCTCCAGTCCCCACGTCTAAAGGGCCTCCAGTTCCCACGTCTAAAGGGCCTCCAGTCCCCACGTCTAAAGGGCCTCCAGTCCTCACGTCTAAAGGGTCTCCAGTCCCCACGTCTAAAGGGCCTCCAGTCCCCACATCTATAGGGCCTCCAGTTCCCACGTCTAAAGGGCCTCCACCTTTTCTGGCTGAGGCTCTGACGCGTGTGGGGGAAGTGCTTTTAGTCTGGTGGTATACGTCTTTCACACTAACTTGGCCCCAGATTTTGTCCTTTTGCAGCTTATTTCAAGTAGCTCAGTGGTGGAAAAAGGAAGTGCTATGGTTCTACATCCTCTCCACGGCGTTTCTTCGTGACTAGCATCATATTCTAACGTTAATCACTTGTTGATGGCATTCAAGATGGAGGAATGGCAATTTTAAGCCAGGTTAGAGTGAAAGGGATATATTAGTTCCCCTGGCATGGCTGCACCTATCTACTCTGGCCCTACCACGTCGAAGCAGCACTTAAGCCTGCTCACTGATGCAAGGAATAGGTCGAAAATTATCAGTGTCGATATTTTGAAGTTCCTTGTAGCCCTGAACTCGCTGGTGCTTAACTGATGGGCAAGCTTAATCGTATCAGTGGCTCCAATCTGTATGTACCCTTTCTCTCTAACTCGGCCTGAAACTGACATCTGTACAGCGTGAATGTTGAGTTGTAACATCAGATTAGTACTAGAAGATGATGCTAGTTACGAAGTGGCGTGGAAAGGATGTAGAGCCTTAGTAATGTCTTTTCTGCCACTGAGGTACAGGAAATGAGCTACTTAAGGACAAAAATCTAGGCCGGATTAAGGGAAAAGAAATGGGTACCCAAGGAGACCTAATTCCTGTCATATAACTACACTTTTTTACAATTACGCGTAAAATTGCAGTCTCCTCATTCAGAATAGTGAGCTATATCAAAAAATCAAGCAGTCAAAATTTGCCCTAGTCACGAAGAAGTGCTATGGAAAGGTCGAGTGTCAAAGTGGACGAAAATCTCCACCTATACTCTGTTCACATTAACTTGGCGTAATAATCCAGGCACGCCATCTTGAATGCTGAGCTGTAACGGGAGATTAACACTGAAATATTGCCCTAGTCACGAAGAAGTGCAGAGGATTTTGAGGCGCGGTATGGCTTTTTCCTGGTAGTGATATTGGTAGTGGTAGTGACAGTGGTAGTGATATTGACAGTGGTAGTGACAGTGGTAGTGATACTGACAGTGGTAGTGACAGTGGTAGTGGTAATGATACTGGTAGTGGTGGTGGCAATGGTAGTGGTAATGATATTGGTAGTGGTAGTGACAGTGGTAGTGGTATTGGTAGTGGTAGTGACAGTGGTAGTGGTAGTGATATTGACAGTGGTAGTGACAGTGGTAGTGGTAATGATACTGGTAGTGGTAGTGACAGTGGTAGTAGTAGTGATACTGGTAGTGGTGGTGGCAATGATAGTGGTAATGATATTGGTAGTGGTGGTGACAATGGTAGTGGTAATGATATTGGTAGCGGTAGTGACAGTGATAGTGATATTGGTAGTGGTGGTGACAATGGTAGTGGTAATGATATTGGTAGCGGTAGTGATAATAGTAGTGACAATAACTACTGAAAAAGAAGCTTCAAAAGGACGAAAATCTCCATGTTTAGTGAAGGTGAATGAGCAACTAAGGCACCGTAACTAAGGTCTGGCGGTGGCCCAGTTCCATCAGATGAAGGCAGACCGAGTACAGGGGCATCCTTGGAAGAAGAAACAATGTGTGGTGGAAAACAGGCCTCAGGTGGTGGACTATACGACCTGGCTACGTAAGAGGCCACCTGTACTACACCTGCCGGCTGGGTAATACATCACACTGGTACCATCAACCATACGACCATTACTAACACTACAACTACCAGTATCACTACCATTGTCACTACCACTACCACTGCCATTGTCACTACCACTACCATTGTCACTACCACTACCATTGTCACTACCACTACCATTACCACTACTATTGTTTCTCTCACTTCCATTGTCACTACCACTACCATTGTCACTACCACTACCATTGTTACAACCACTACCATTGTTACAACCACTTCCATTGTCACTACCACTACCATTGTCGCTACCGCTACCATTACCACTACTATTGTTTCTCTCACTTCCATTGTCACTACCACTACCATTGTCACTACCACTACCATTGTTCCTACCACTACTATTGTCACTACCACTACCATTGTCACTACCACTACCATTGTCACTACCACTACCATTGTCACTACCACTACCATTGTTACTACCACTACCATTGTTACTACCACTACCATTGTTACTACCACTACCATTGTCACTACCACTACCATTGTCACTACCACTACCATTGTCACTACCACTACCATTGTCACTACCACTACCATTGTTCCTACCACTACCATTGTTACTACCACTACCATTGTCACTACCACTACCATTGTCACTACCACTACCATTGTTACTACCACTACCATTGCCACTACCACTACCATTGTTACTACCACTACCATTGCCACTGCTATTGTTACTATCACTGCCACTGTCACCACAACTACCATTGTTACTACCACTACCATTACCACTACTATTGTTTCTCTCCCTTCCATTGTCACTACCACTACCATTGTTACTACCACTACCATTGTCACTACCATTACCATTGTTACTACCACTACCATTGTCACTACCACTACCATTGTTACTACCACTACCATTGTTACTACCACTACCATTGTTACTACCACTACCATTGTTACTACCACTACCATTACCACTACTATTGTTTCTCTCACTTCCATTGTCACTACCACTACCATTGTCATTACCACTACCATTGCCACTGCTATTGTTACTATCACTGCCATTGTCACCACAGCTACCATTATCACTAACACTTCTTCCATTACCATAGTTTTCACCATACCAACATCACACAATCGTTACTCTTCCAACTTTTGTTGTCATCAGTAAAGTGAGCCTTATGAGTGTGTGACGAGCGAGCGAGCGCCATGTCATCACAATTTCCCTCGATATATAATCACAGGCGGAATCTCCGATGTTCCGATGCTAGAGTTGATGCCAAGATACAGTGTTATGAAGGAAAATAAGTTTTATTTTGATTTCATACTTGAGGCATTCACTGCTTAGAGTCAACCATTTCCTTGGAAAACTTGAGATTGCAAGGGGTTCCTACGCCTTTATGGGTGAGTTTTTAGCTGATAACAAAATTTACTGAATGAATGTATTACATACAGGAGGAGTTGCAACTCTACTTCACGTAGGAGTAAAGTTATTAGCTTCTGCTTAACACAACAGTCAGGTAGGGCTGGGCTGGGTCGGGCTGCTCATTTCCAAACTTAACTGAAGGGTAACTCGCTCGTAATTATCACCTAATACCATACTACCACTGCCTCCACCATTACCACTTCCACTACCATGACTCCCATACTACCACTACCCCCGGTGCTGGGGAGGGATGCTTTCATGTGTGTCACCTGTGTGGGGGTAGCTGCTGCCTAGGCTGATTTCTACATCATGAAAAGTGACCCAGGTAGTCATTTTCTTTCTCCTTGTACTTGCCAGAGGCACTGAGAGCAATGCTGGGCCCCAAACACGATCCTGGTTTGCATCCTACTCATCATTAGCATTAAGTACATATTTTATGAATCTGCTCAGAGCAGCTGCAGGGATAGCAGCCACAGACATATGCAAGACCTATAAAGTGGCCCATATATAATGCTCCTCTTTCAATACGCAGAGTGATTTATCGTGTATTGTGGGAACGGCTCAGTCAGTGTTATTAGTATCTACCCAGCATAATTTATTCATATCCTACTCCAAGTGCCATAATCACACTATTCAATTGAGCCGTCCCCGCAACACATCAGATACTGCTAAGTGAGTTTCTAGTGGGGCGCTGTGTACAGACCGTTCCGTATATCAGACAACAATGCAGCGCACGGATGTATGGCATATGCAGCACCTTCATAAACAATCTTTACGTCACACCATACACAATTCTCGACACTCCCTTCAACAACCCCCGTACACAACACAGGCCTTAACTCAGCCCCTGTGCACAGCCACTACTGCACAGATCAACACTAGATATGTACGGTACTACGTTGAACGTGCATTGGCCTCCGCATTAAAACTGAATACTTTCTACATACAAACAACATACAATTTGCATTCTTACAAGTAACCAAGTTCTGACACGCACGAAAGACTCCACGCATGAGACACAACTCGCACATCCGCACAGACAGAACTGATGGCCGTGCCGGAGGATTCATTTACATTCACACATCCGTCGCCTACAAAGACAACCCAGACGACGCAACACAAACAACACAAGCACTTCCAGGTGACCCCATATGCAAACTAGTCACTCACTGTCAACTCTGGCCACAAGCAAGAAACAAGAACACTCGTAAATCCTTCGGAGAGTGCATACCTTCGGCAACGCCTATACCAGACTACTAAGGTCACCACCAAAATTAAATGAACTCTCCTTGCCCAATGGCTGACATATCCACAGAATTTCACTGAAATCCATTAATAACTTTTGAGATCTTGTGGACAAACAGACAAACAAAAAAAGTCCTGACTGAGACTCAGACTCAGATCACCACCAAAATTTTATCAACTCCACCTTGGCCCATGACCCACATAGCCAGAAAATTTTATTGAAATCCATTAATAACTTTTTGAGATACCTTGTGGACAGACAGACAGACAGACAAACAGGGGTCAATAAATAACCACCCCCAACTCCATCGCAGAGGTAACCAACATTTTTTAACATGCATATTCTCCCTGACACCTTCCACGCCATAGCCTACCAGTACCGTAAACTCCTTCCCCTAACACAGACAACCAGTCCTATCATTGTTGGGGACTTCAGTGATAAAAACACTGTTTGGTATGAGCAGTTACCACAACTACCACAACTACCAAGGCCTTGACACTGCATTACAACTCAACAACATTCACCCACTTCTATACCAGGCACTCTGCCTACCTTTCAACCGAAAAATCACATTCTTTTCACCCATACTCTTACACACCATCTGGCGGACAGAACCCAGACTCCCTTCATATCACCTCCTTATCACTATGACCACAGAATGCACTCCGAAGCAGAACAATGACATATCCAAACTAAGAGAAAGCAAACTGGACAAAACTCACCAAAGAAACAGAACTACACTTCCGTACACTAAACAACACACCCATCAACACTGTCAGGCACATAATGAAATATACTTATAGCAGCCAAGCACTATATTCCACGCAACAAACGACACTAAAACTCAGACTTTTACAGTGAAGACTGATCACTTCGGAAAACAGTATGATTTACTCAAACACAACCCGTCTCTCCCTGCCCCCCACCCTCTCTCCAGACACAGATGCAAGACACCATCAGAGGACTCCAGCAATTAAGCAACGAATTTGACAAAACAATTAACACACCGAAAACTGAAAATTGGAAAGCTTTTGTAATAATACTCAGCCTCTCCACAGGCCCCTCTCAGCTCTACAAAACTCATAATCGCATTACTTTACGAGAAGACTGCAGTCAGAGTGCGCTGAGGCCACATCCGCCAACGCCTGTACCGGGGAATTCACATCACCACCAATATTTAATCAACTCTCCTTTGGCCCATGACCCAAATATCCCCCCCCCAAAAAAAAAAAAAAAATTATTGAAACCCATCAGTAAATTTTTGTAATGTCATGTGGAAAAAAAGTCTTGACTCGGGACTCGAACTCAGACCACCACCAAAATATACTAATGTCTTCCTTGGTCCATGACCCACATATCCACAAAGTTTCATTGAAATCCATCAATAACTGTCTCTCTATCTACTGCAAGACGCCTTAATCCCATACGGGATGGCCACAAACAAATCGCCTCCATGTCGCCCTGTCCCTCGCCATTTTACTGCCCTACTCCCAGCTCACACCCCCCTCTTTCATATACCTCTCCACTCCATCCCTCCATATCATCCGTGGCCTCCTCCTCCCTCTCTCCCCCTCCACCTCACTCACATACACTCTCCTCATCAGTCTTTCACTCTCCATCCTCTTCACATAGCCAAACCACCTCAGTGAGTTTCTCCTAACGCTTCCTATCACATCCACATCCACACCACAACGCTCCTTCACATCCTTATTTGTCAGCCTGTCTCTCCATGTGACTCCACAGGCTCCTCTCAAATAACACATTTCCACTGATCTCACTCTTGACTTGTGTCCCTCCAGCAAGGTCCAAGCTTCACTTCCATACGTTAGAGTTGGTATCACAATACTGTCATGTTGTAACTTTTTCACTTCCATGCTCACTTCCCTGTTTCTTATCACTACTTTCAAGGAACCAGCAACCTTTCTTCCTTGTTGTACCTTTTCAAGCACTTCACCCTCCAAACTTTCATCCTTACTCATCACACTACCAGAGTACTTAAACGTACTCACATTTTCCATTTCCTCCTCATCCAATCTCGCTGTACATTCACTGGCTTCACTTTTCTCGAAGACCATAACTCTACTCTTCTCTACATTCACCTTTAGATTCCGTTTCTTACACACTCTCCCAAACTCATCCACCAAGCCTTGCAGCTCCCCTTCGTCTTCACTCAACAACACAGTATCATCTGCAAACAACAGTACAGAAAGTTTCCAAACACTCCCCTCTCATTAGGGCCGCTCCAACATCCACTACCTTACCTTGTACCTCTTTTATAACCCCATCCATATAAAGATTGAACAACCATGGAGACATGACTCATCCCTGTTTCAGTCCAACCTTCAAATTGAAAAATTCACTCAGTTCACTATCCACACGCACTGCAGCCTTAGCACCATCATACATACTCTTCACAGCATTCAACAACTTCCCATCTACTCCATATATTCTTAATACTTTCTACAGTCCTTGTCTATCCACCCTGTCATATGCTTTCTCCAAATCCATGAAGGCCGCATACAACTTCTTTCCCTTCTCTAGAAACTTTTCCACTAAAGATCTAAAAATGAATATCTGATCTACACAACCTCTTCCCTTCTTAAAACCTCCCTGTTCTCCACCAACTAGTTCCTCTGTTATTTCCCTAACTCTGTCAATAAGTATCCTACCATATACTTTTTCTGTTACACTAAGAAGACAAATGCCCCAATGATTACCACACACTTCTTTTTCCCCTTTTCCTTTGTACAAGGGAATAATTATACCTGACTCCTAATCCTCCGGAACTGTATCTTCCTCCCAGGCCAATCGCACATCTTCCACATCCATTCTACTACTATCTCGCCCCCATACTTCAGCATTTCACTACACACTCCATCAGTTCCTGGGGCTTTCCCCATTTTGACAACTTCCATTCTACTGATTTCTTCCTCTTTTCTCACATCCCTCCTTCTCCCAGCCATTCCCCAGCCACTTATACTCGCATTATTTTCATCCTCTATGTTCAACAATTCGTTAAAGTGTTCTCTCCATCTTCTCAGTTTTCTCCCTTCCCCACTAGTAATCTACCAATTATATCTTTCACTCCCCGACTAACTTCACTGCTACCCTGTCTTACTCTCATCACCTCATTCCAGAATATTTTTTTTACAGTCCCTCCACTTTACACTCAAATTCCTTCCAAATTCCTCATCCACTTTCTTCTTACTCTCTCTCACTAATCTTTTCACCTCTCTCTTCCTCTCAACCTATAACTGTCTCTTCCGTCTCTCAACTTCTTCCATACCCCTATTTCTCATCCACTCATTATATGCTTTCTTCTTTTGTGCCACAGCCTGTCTCACCACTTCATTCCATCAATAACGTTTAAAGATTTATTGTGGATAA
Source organism: Coenobita brevimanus (assembly GCF_032717465.1). Classification (NCBI taxonomy): domain Eukaryota; kingdom Metazoa; phylum Arthropoda; class Malacostraca; order Decapoda; family Coenobitidae; genus Coenobita; species Coenobita brevimanus. The sequence continues at coordinate 887,103 of NC_136957.1, forward strand.
ACAAAGAGGCCTACATGGGTGAATACATAACCTCCTCCAACTCCATTTGTGGATGTAATCAGGAACAGCCATCCCCACGACCCACGCCGCCATCATTTTCAACAACTTACATATTTTCCCCTACACAGAACAAGCAGACATACTCATGGGCCACTATGTAAACATAAGCCACCTTATCCCCAACATCCACTGAGTCGGAAAAACAGTATTCTCTGCATAGGCAGTCCTTCCCGTTCGACTACAGCATAACCCATTTCACTCCTCAATAGACACGTAATTTTATCAAGAAAACAGAGAACCATACAACAGCAGGACTGAATGACTTCAGCAACCTACACCTGTATGTGTGTGTGTGTGTGTGTGTGTGTGTGTGTGTGTGTGTGTGTGTGTGTTTTAAGTATGTTTATATCCAAAGGGTGGTTGGGGTTTATTGCTCACGTAATGCAACTCAGGGATGAGTGGGCTGGTCACTCATCTTAAATGACAGGACCAACTTGCCTAGCCCCGGGCTCCTACACTCCTCATGGGGCAACGTAGGATTAGATGATGGATGGATGGATGGATGTTAGGAACCTACTTTACTAAAGTAAGAATTCATTTTGATAATGGAATAAAAAATAGAAAGAATTTGTAAACTTTTTTATTGCAATTAATTTTTCTTATGCCTCACACAATTCAGCAAAACACAGTTATGCTTTGCCAAAGTGAGTCTGCAAAATATACAAGCATTTACCAATGGTAAAAGTGAGTCATTAATTGAAGAACACTTCAGTATGGTCCTTGCGGCATAGTGAAAATAAAACAGGAAATCATGAAATCTGTCATTATAGAATAACATCATGGTTACACAAAAAAAATCATAAATCTACACAAACATCTTACAGTAGTGAAGTACACTGTTGTATAAATGTAAACAGTATGAAGCTGGCTTTTACTCAGTTTTGATTAAATTCACACTGTGTTCGTTACTTTGGTCATTTTTCAATAATAAGTTGTGATTAGGTGGCAATGTTGTAGATGCTGTGATGATTTAAAACACTGTTGTTATACACATGATTGTGACTGTAATCCCAAAATTATAAAGTGCCATGGTGTGCTGGAGTTCTGAGTGGTTGTTGGATATGAGTTCAGTGTCATAACTGAGAACTGAGACTCAGCAATGGAGGTGTTGCAGTACACCAATTGTAATGCAACACAGTGACCACATCTGCCATGTTTGGGGTGCAAATGGTTCTTAGTCATTAGCGGCCATTTTGGACAGTGGTTGTTGTCGATTCAGCGGGGCCGGTCGTTGTCGATTCAGCGGGGCCAGTCGTTGTTGATTCGACGGGGCCGGTCGTTGTCGATTCAGCGGGGCCAGTCGTTGTTGATTCAGCGGGGCCAGTCGTTGTCGATTCGGCGGGGCCGGTCGTTGTCGATTCGGCGGGGCCGGTCGTTGTCGATTCGGCGGGGCCGGTCGTTGTCGATTCGGCGGGGCCGGTCGTTGTCGATTCGGCGGGGCCGGTCGTTGTCGATTCGGCGGGGCCGGTCGTTGTCGATTCGGCGGGGCCAGTCGTTGTCGATTCAGCGGGGCCGGTCGTTGTCGATTCGGCGGGGCCGGTCGTTGTCGATTCGGCGGGGCCGGTTGTTGTCGATCCAGCGGGGCCGGTCGTTGTTGATTCGGCGGGGCCAGTCGTTGTCGATTCAGCGGGGCCGGTCGTTGTTGATTCGGCGGGACCAGTCGTTGTTGATTCAGCGGGGCCGGTCGTTGTTGATTCGGCGGGGCCAGTCGTTGTCGATTCAGCGGGGCTGGTCGTTGTTGATTCGGCGGGACCAGTCGTTGTTGATTCAGCGGGGCCGGTCGTTGTTGATTCGGCGGGGCCGGTCGTTGTCGATCCAGCGGGGACGGTCGTGGTCAATCCGGCGGGGCCAGTCGTTGTCGATCCGGCGGGGCCAGTCGTTGTCGATTCAGCGGGGCCGGTCGTGCTGTCCACTGCAGCTGCTGAAGTCTGACTCGCAGCTGCTGAAGTCGGTCCAGTGGCTGCAGATGTCTGACTTGGTGCTTCTGAAGTTGGACCTGCAGCTGCTGAAGTCTGGCCTGCCGATGCTGAAGTCTGACTTGCAGCTGCTGAAGTCTGACTTGCAGCTGCTGAAGTCTGACTTGCAGCTGCTGAAGTCTGACCTGCCGAAACTGAAGTCTGGCCTGCCGATGCTGAAGTCTGACCTGCAGCTGCTGAAGTCTGACCTGCAGGTGCTGTAGATGGACCTTGTGAAGCCTGGGCTGTAGCTGCTGAGGTTGCTGCGGCATTAGTTGCGGCTTGAGCGGTAGTGCCACCTTCTGTCTGGATCTGAGAGTTTACTGAAGCTATCTCCGCTGCGACAGAAGTTTCTTTTGTCGTAACGGAAGACAGTGTTGATGCTGCTGTCGTAACACTGGTGCCAATGGCTGTTGTCAATTCAGCAGTAACTGCCACTGAGCCAGACTTGATGTTGGCCTCCAGTGTAACCATAGTAGTTGTTGAGGTTTTCACTTCTCCGGTCAAAGAATTGATTGTGTCTGTCTGGTTATTGGTCACGGCGGTTTGCATATTTGTCAGAACGGTTGTTGCTGTTGTAACGTCCGACACACTTCGTTTCCTCCTACCTCCGGCAGCACCTGCCGCACTCTGAGTTTTTTCTAGTTGGTCCTTCAGAGCCTGTACAGCGGCTTTTCCTTCCTTTACCGCATTTTCCAGAGCTTGAAGATCAGCTAGAGTTGCGTACAGCTTGGTTAACAATGGAGTTGTTGCTGTGGAAGCAGTCGTCCCTGCAGCAGTAGTTGGTGCAGCAGTAGTAGATGCAGCAGTCGTCCCTGCAGCAGTAGTTGGTGCAGCAGTAGTAGGTGCAGCAGTAGTTGGTGCAGCAGTAGTAGGTGCAGTCGTCCCTGTAGCATTAGCAGGTGCAGCGGTCGTCCCTGCAGCAGTAGTTGGTGCAGCAGTAGTAGGTGCTGTCGTCCCTGTAGCATTAGCAGGTGCAGCGGTCGTCCCTGCAGCAGTAGTTGGTGCAGCAGTCGTCCCTGTGTCATTAGCAGGTGCAGCAGTCGTCCCTGTAGCAGTAGTAGGTGCAGCAGTCGTCCCTGTAGCATTAGTAGGTGCAGCAGTCGTCCCTGCAGCCGTCGTGGTCGTGTTTGCAGCTGTAGAAGCTTGGGTTGAATTAGCCAAAGTTGTGCCATTGGATGCTGTGGTGGCGGCAGGTGTTGTCTGGGTTGTGTTGGCCGCAGTGGTGTTTGCGGCTGGTGTCGTGCCGGCTGTAGTCCTATTACCGGCTGTAGTCCCATTACCGGCTGTAGTCCCAGTGATGGCTGGTGTTGTAGTTCCCACAGTTGTTGCATTTCCTGAAGTAGACATGGTTGAAATCTGTGTTGTTCCACTTGGAGCCACACTGCCAGTACTACCTGTCCCAGATGAAGTCTGACTGTGAGTGGTTGGTGATGCCGGTCCAGCAGTTGTACTATCTCCTGGGGAAGAAAAATATATACACCCATGAGAGAGAGAGAGAGAGAGAGAGAGAGAGAGAGAGAGAGAGAGAGAGAGAGAGAGAGAGAGAGAGAGAGAGAGAGAGAGAGAGAGAGAGAGTGAATCTTGTTACTTTCATCTAGCAATCCATTATGACAAAATCATAACTTGGATTACGTACAACATATCATGACAGATCTCATCTTGTCCACAGTGAAACGAATGTACCATAATACTGATATACTGTAAATCCATTAACGAAATATATCATTTTCTGACATATATATATACATAGTTTATGAAATATGAGTGTACGTGACAATGTGGTGCCTATATGACTCAAGTATACTAAGAGAGTGCTTTGCAACTAAGGCATTTTGCTGTGTCTTCAGAAATGTACGATGGCAACAGGCTGAGATGTAGGTTGCAGCATTAGTTAACAGGACGAGGGTTTTGAGGCTGCACGTAGCACCTACTTTCTGTATTGTCCGTAATAAAACACAAGATTGTACGATGGAGCCTACTGGACCTTTACCACAACCAAGGACAATGATTCAAATGGTGGCAGTAGTATTACTGCTACTTTGATTCACATGGTGGCAGTAGTATTGCTGCTACTTTGATTCAAATGGTGGCAGTAGTATTACTGCTACTTTGATTCAAATGGTGGCGTAGTATTACTGCTACTTTGATTCAAATGGTGGCAGTAGTATTACTGCTATTTTGATTCAAATGGTGGCGTAGTATTACTGCTACTTTCTTTATGAGAACAGTAATATCACTTTGCTTTTTACTTGAAGAATAATGTAAACAAGCTCACAATATACTGAAAAGCTTGTTGAGCTCTTAAAGACTGCATCACTAGGTCTGAAAGGCATTGTCATTGTCTTGCTTTGTGTCATAATGAAGCGTATTGATATGTACTGTGTGACCACACATGTAGGTATAATTGCTTGGTTTTCATCGCACGAAACTGGGTTACTCTCAGCCTGAAAACTATCTGATGACTGTGTGAAATTTGATGAACTTTAGTTATAAGGTAGGAATGAGTCTCCTTGATTACTAGTCAAATGAATACTCAAATCTGCTTACACTTGGCCATCAACTGAGCTCAGGGAAGTTTCAGGATATTTGGCAGGTTAACAAAAGCATGCTATAATTTATGGTTAGCAACGTGTTGAAAGTTGTGACGTTTTCCTGTATTACAAAAAAAAAAACAATTAAAAAAAAAAACAATTCCCACCACATCAGTTGTCTATCACTTACCTGAAACACAACATTTACACTTCTTGGTCGTACAGCCATTTGGAAGCTCAGTAGTTCCACTTTTGCACTTCTTTCGGCACTTCCCACCAGCCGCAGTGCACGTGCTTGTGGCGGCTTTTGAACAGCGGACTGGTGTGACAAGGAGAAAAGGAAAATTAGGTCTAACCACGACACAGGGACAATATTCCAGTTGACTGCAGGTAGGGGTGGTTGCAAAATTCCTTCGTGGTGGTATTTGGCGAATTTTGCGACCCTTACGGTATGCCTCCAAATTTAATTCAAACTCTTGGAAATGGCATAGCACACCTACCCATGAAGTATTTTTGTTTATCTCGCCATAGTTACAGAGTTACTATGGTCATAAGTTTCCTAGTTGGTGGGAAACTGGCAACCATCCCAGCAGGCCTGAGCCCGTTCAGAGACTGAGTGAGTTGCCAGTTAGCCCAATACTCATAACTTGTACGTGACATGGTACTTCCAGTAATTTATTTCATCCCTCCTTCACTTGCCTTAGCCTCTGTGCCTTGCAGTTGTGTGTAGCATCAAGAAACAGTTTCAGCCTTCCTCAGTGTTAATGCCACAGTAAATAGGTTAAGAATTTGCTTGAATTTGTTTAAGCAAGCTGTTATTCCTTTGTTTTAAGGCTCAAGCTTGCAGGGGAGAACGAGAGATAACAGCCCAGCAAACCATGAAATTTATGCAATGCTTCTCCTTCCAGAAACTTTGTGGTATGAAGTTATAAGGTTAAATCTCGCTCATATGAGGTATGTCGCAGCCTATGAGTTAACGACTAAGATTATTGCTTATCGGGTAGACGAGAAGCATTGAGGCTAACAATTAATGCTTAATGAGTGCACGGGAGTCATTAAGACTTAGAAAAAACTGAAACCTCCACAAATATGCCTCGTGGGTCACTGTGATTTATCATATAAGTAAATATAATAATAATGATAATAATAATAATAATAATCATCATCATCATCATTATCACTGTTACACCCAAAGATAATTAAAGTTACAAGTAAAACTGAAATGCCCAGAATCAGGTCTTGAGCTTCACTGTGACTCGCATAAAATAGAAAATTAACACCTAAAATAAAAAAATAAATTATCATCATCATCATCATTATCAACAGCATCGTCAGGAGCAGCATCACCACCATCCTGACCTCTTTTCCCACCCAAGGATGAGATGAGGTAAGGCCCAGAAAATAGGTATACAAACAAATGTAGTAGTAGTAGTAGTAGTAGTAGCAGTAGTAGTAGTAGCAGTAGTAGTAGTAGCAGTAGTAGTAGTAGTAGCAGTAGTAGTAGTAGCAGTAGTAGTAGTAGTAGTAGTAGTAGTAGCCCCAGATAAGCTAAAATGTGAGCCTGGTGGACTACAGGCTTAAGCTGGTTTACAGGTCACCATCCTCCATTTGGGGGATAGGGAAGTAGTTGAGGGACGTCCAGATAACCAGGCAGTTGGGCCACCTACCTATATCAGTGCCACCACATGAAGGCGTCCCTCTCCAGCACCATATAAACAAGTAGAAAACAATATGATTTTTGTCAGATATACTGGAAATATTTTAAAGGATTTCTGATTTTTTTTTGCAGCTAAATCTCTTACATGTAACCATTAGTTATGCTTTAGACAGGCTGATCAGTGCATAACGCTTCATCCCACTCCGCCAGGCGATTTCTTGTGTGTTGTGGGGAGGCAGTGGCAGTGTGATCCGTACCCTGTATCATTTATTCACGTGCCACTCCCACTGAAACGCCCACACCTGCAGACTGAGCCTTCCGCACAACACATTAGATACTGTAAGTGATTTTCTGGTGGAGTGCTGTTTTCGGGTCTTTGATAGTGAATTTCTTAGCGGAAACACAATCTTCGAAGCCTGTATACTTCCTTCCGCCCTTTCATCATGGGTGGTGTTCTAAATGACACAGCAGACTTCCTAGCACCTCAATTTTGTCCATTTATGGTGCATTTTAAACATAATGATTCTCTTGCACTGTTATGTATATCGTCTTAATATCGATACACAGAGGCATGTAGAATAATTCACTGAGGAAGAGGTGTTAGGAAAGACTCAAATTGAAAAAGAAGAAAAAATAATAAATAAAAGGTAATACCATACATGATACCGACTCGCAATGAGCAGGATAAACCACTAAGGAGGAAGGATTAGGAAGGACTCAAAGCGACCGTCCCCCCCCAAAAAAAAAAAAAAAAAAATTGTATTGCCAGACGCCTTAATCCCGTAAGGGGTGGCCACACACAAATCGCCTCCTACGGTTGAACAAAAAGAGTCAAGCGCACTCACCTTTCGGAACGCAGCAACTGCAGGTGCGGCGTCCTCCGTCCCTGCAGCCTCCGTTCACGTTTAAGGTCACTTCTGTCCTGCTGCATTTGTACTTGCAGATGCCTCCCTTCCTTCTGCACTTCTTCGTTGTTCTCTTGAAGCATTCTGACAAAAGGACGTGGAAGGAGAGATGAAATACCGCGATAATCCAACAGAAAAAAAAGAAAAAAAAATCCAGCCCCCTATCATAAAGCTCTAGAAACATCCACTAAGCTCTAAAATCATCCACTAAGCTCTATAAACAGTCACCAAGCTCTACTAAGCTCTCTAGACATTCACTAAGTTCTAAACCATCCATTAAGCTCTATGAACATCCATTAAGCTCTATAAACATCCACTAAGCTCTGTACCTAAAAAGACCCACCCTAACAAAAATTCTAGAGCTAAACTAGTCTCTCTCTCTCTCTCTCTCTCTCTCTCTCTCTCTGACTTACTTGATCTGCAGCACTCGCAACCTCGCTTCTTGCACAGTCTTCCTTTTATCACTTCTGTTTTGCACTTGCCCTTCCGCACGCAGTTAGCATCTTCGTTAAGGCACTTCCTGTATGTCTTGCAGGCTCTTCTGTTGTCTTCCTTCCCCTGCTCCTTCTTCTTCGTAGATTTAGTGCCCTTCTTGCCCTTCCCTCCCTTCTTCGTAGATTTAGTTCCCTTTTTGCCCTTCCCTCCCTTCTTCGTAGATTTAGTGCTCTTCTTGCCCTTCCCTCCCTTCTTCGTAGATTTAGTGTCCTTCTTGCCCTTCCCTCCCTTCTTCATGGACTTGGTTCCCTTTTTGCCCTTCCCTCCCTTCTTCGTTCCCTTCTTGCCCTTCTTTCCCTTCTTCATGGACTTGGTTCCCTTTTTGCCTTTCTTTCCCTTCTTCATGGACTTACTTCCCTTCTTGCCTTTCCTTCCCTTCTTTATAGACTTGGTTCCCTTCTTGCCTTTCCCTCCCTTCTTCAAGGATTTAGTTCCCTTCTTGCCTTTTCTTCCTTTCTTAATTGACTTGGTTCCCTTCTTGCGTTTTCCTCCCTTCTTCATTCCCTTCTTGCCTTTCTTTCCCTTCTTCATAGACTTGATTCCCTTCTTGCGTTTTCCTCCCTTCTTAATTGACTTGGTTCCCTTCTTGCGTTTTCCTCCCTTCTTCATGGATTTGCTTCCCTTCTTGCGTTTTCCTCCCTTCTTCATGGATTTGCTTCCCTTCTTGCGTTTTCCTCCCTTCTTCATGGATTTGCTTCCCTTCTTGCGTTTTCCTCCCTTCTTAATTGACTTGCTTCCCTTCTTGCGTTTTCCTCCCTTCTTCATGGATTTGCCTCCCTTGTTGCGTTTTCCTCCCTTCTTCATAGATTTGCTTCCCTTCCTTTTCTTTGTTCCCTTCATTGTTTTTGTTCCTTTCTTACGTTTTCCGCCATTTTTCTCCATAGCCTTCTTCTTTCCAAGCCTTCCTCCCTTCCCCGTCATGGATTTCTTTGAACCTTTCCTTCCACCCTTTTTCGTTACTCCCTTCTTGGCTTTTCCTGTGTCTTTCCTGGTCTTCTGCACTTTGCCAGCCTTTCCTGAAAAAGTAAACTGTTGTGTCAGGACGATGGTCGACGCTCATGTCCACAAACTACAGTAAAATTCCTTTAATCCGGAATGCAGAAGCCCACGAACCTTCCGAATTATCAGATTTTCCGGACTATCAGACAGGTACCTGAAAATGTTCAAAACACAACCCAGAAATAATAATAGATTATAATAATTATCAAATGGTAGTTTTCTTTACTTACCTTTGTAGTGTAATGCAAATGTAGGCTGTTTGAGGTGCAGAATTGGATATTTTCGCGCACCGCATATGGCTATTTTTCCATGTTTTTCGATTTTTTTCCCGATTATTCTCGATTTTTCACCCCAAAAAGCTAAAAATGACCCTGGGCTGAAAATTCCGAACCATAGGGTTTTCCGAACATCAGATGCCGGATTATCGGAAGTTCACTGTATGTGGTAACGATCTGGACAATGGAGGGACATTGTAGTTACGCTAAATGGAACTATTTATAATATATTGCTCGTCAATAATGAATTACTGAAAATCTGTTAAAATCTTTTCTGGTGGAAAAATTTCGACTAAAGAGGTAGCACTTGGGAGCATACACATGGTATTTCTCAGTGTTTGTTTCTGGTATAGCATCTCCTTATAAACTAAACACAAGAGTTTCTTTCTTTTGTACATGTACAGCAGATTAGAAGGCATGTTTGAATCAAACTTGTAAGATGAAAGCCCACAGATATACCATCAGGAATTCGAGTTAGGTTACTTTAAAAGACTCCTACAACGCCTGGGCAATTTTGCTGGAAGAGGGCCGTGCTACACTCTAGGAGTCTAGTCCTCAGTCTCTCCTAATTTCATTTGGAGAGAGGTATGTGAACTTTCGTTTAAACAATGTTATCACTTTACGCTGAGTTAAGGAATTCCCGGATGTGTGCACATATAACAGTCTTCTCAGTGTTCCCTCCCTGAGTTTGCAAATTTGGCGAGGGGAAGCTGAAAGCACCAGTCAGCGCATTCAAGCAGCGTCTGAATCATGAAAACTCAGCAATAGACATTCGCCCACTTACAGACTCACCTCATACCGTAATGATGTTCAAAGCTGGATGGAACAGGCTGCTTAACTGGGTTGGTTGTTTTGTCACCTAGTTTATCCATGCCAGTCTTTTAGGCGTCTTGTAACCTTCTTACACTTATGAGGAAGTCAAATCATGTTAATGGCGTAAACAGAATATCTCAGGAAGGTGTCTCAAGATAGCAGGCACAGGTATGATGCATGGTAAATTTTAAGCAATTTGGCCAAGAAATTGTCATGAGACCGTGGTAACAAGAAAAGAAAAAAAGAAAAATGAAAAGTAAGGTTCAGCATTTTCCCTTTGCCAAATGCAGTAAATAAAGGTGAATTAATTGCACTTGAATTGTATGAAATGAGACTTTAAATGACCGACCTAAATCAATATCAAATTACTTTATCAGACAAGTAAGAAAAAAATACAGGTACAAACAGGAATTATGGAGAGTTCTTAAGAAATATTCAGGAAACCAACTTACTATAATGTATAGTGTGAAAAAGGTGACAGTATTGCAAAACAGTTTTATAAAGGTCAGCTCCACAGTTACAAGAAGTTACTCTCTCAGCAATAAAGGATCCAGCCATTGAAACTGCAGAAAATCACATTAGATGAGGGCTGTATTAATACCATAAGGTGACAACATTGACGCAAACTGCTCGTAAGTGTTACTCAGCCTTCATGAAAAGCACTCACAACATTTAGGACAAACACAAAAATCACAAACATTAATTTTAAGTAAAGTAGTAAAATGAACAATTACTTATTTTTCAAATCAGTTAATGTCTGTGGATTAAAATCTTTACTCCAAAACTGATAGGTATGATTTTAAACTTCTCTTCACCATATTAAAGGATGTACTGTGATATTCAAACTATGTTGGCAGTTTTTCATTTAACTTATAATTTTTAACGTTATGACATCTATAAAAAAAAAAAAAAAAAAACTCGAGCATGTTTGTTATACATTTCAGTAAATATATTTTACATTGTTGTCTTATTTTGGTAAGATATTTTCTACACTATCCAGGTACTTTTAAAAATATTTAAAAACATGTACTGGTATATTATTATTAAAATAATTTTGAACACCAAAACCATGCTCTGAGAAAATGCAACAAAGCCCAGGTTCATTTTAACCATGTTAACCTTCCTCATACAGAAATCTACGCTGAACATAAATTGTTCAACATCTAGTCTGCTGACAGCTTGCAATGAGACCTTTAAACTCATGTAGGGGATTTAAAGATGGCAGAACACATAAATAAACATACTCCTGGCTCTCTCCAGATGCTTCCAAATATCCTGAGAGCTCTTTTAAGAAAAACTATGACGCTGACCATTTATCACCATCTTGAACCTGTCACCTTAACAGGGATTCAAGAACTGCCAAGAGGAACAGAGGATGGAAAAAAGGAATCAAATAATAATGGAAGAAGTCGTAGCCCACTGTGGTATTTAAATTATTGGTCTTACTGTCACCTGGTCTGTTTACCTGTAGATATTCAGCAAAGTTTACCTGGTGATGGTCAATGGAGAGCCTATTGGAGATGGTGTTTTAGATAATGAAGGAGTATGTGAAGAAGAGAGTTTACCTTTAGACGGCTGGCGGCAGCAGATGTCAGGACGAGGGCAGGATGCAACTTTGATTTCATTCTTGCAACGAGCTTCCGCGATACATCTGCCTCCCTTTGCCTCGCACGCTGCTTTGTCTGCCCGTGCCACGCCTCCACTCTGACAGTACACACACATACACACACTGTAAGTATAGGAACAACGCACACACACACACACACACACACACACACACACACACACACACACACACAGGAGCATTATATGTGGACCACCCCATAATGTACTGAACATGGCTCCGACTGACTAATCCTCTTCAACGTTAGGCTTCTTCGCTTCATCTTAAACTCTATCCCTTCACTCCCAAAATAAACATCTGAAAGTACTCGATATATTTCCTTTCACTCAGACTGCCTCTACTTGAATTGGCTCAGATCGAATCCTTTTGGCCTTTGATACAAACACAAAATTTCCAAATGATATGCCAACTCTGAGAATGTTAACAGTGTGATGTGAATATTTTTATCCTACACTAGTTGTAATAGACACGGAATGTAACATAATAATAATAATAATAATAGTAATAATAATAATAATAATAATAATAATAATAATAACAATAATAATAATAACTAATAATAATAATAATAATAGTAGTAGCAGCAGTAGTAGTAGTAGCAGTAGTAACAGTAAACCCACTGTATCTGTGGTAGTTGTTGTAGCAGTAGTAACAGTAGTAGTAACAGTAGTAGTAATATAGTAGTACAGTAGTAGTAGTAGTAGCAGTAGTAGTAGTGGTAATAGTAGTAGTAATAGTAGTAGTAATAGTAGTACTAGTAGTAGTAGTAGCAGTAGTAGTAGTGGTAATAGTAGTAGTAATAGTAGTAGTAGTAGTAGTAGTAATGGAAGTAGTAGTATTCGTCGTCGTAGTAGTATATAGCAGTAGTAGTAACAGAAAAGGTGGCAGTAGTAGTAGTAATAGTAGTATAGTAGAAGTAGAAGTAGTAGTAGTAGTAGTAGTAGTAGCAGTGTAATGCAATAATAATAAACAAATAATAATAGTAATAATAATGCTAATAATAATAATAATAATAATAATAATAATAATAATAATAATAATAGCAAAATAACTTTGAGAAACCCTTAGGAGAATGGAACACGGAATCATCTCATACGCAAACAAAAATAAGCAGCCAGACAACGCAACAGAGGCGACCACCAGGGGATGCAAGGATCGAATATTTGTCTTTGCCTTGTGACACTGATCTTCGACAGATTACGCCCACAATCGAGTTAACACTGTTCTTGTCTAACTCCTATCTCTCTCTGTCTCTGTCTGTCTGTCTCTCTCTCTCTCTCACACACACACACACACACACACACACACACACACACACACACACACACAATCACTCAAATCATACGAGCCGCTCTCACTGCGCAAGCTCGTGTGTAATAAGTAAATATGAGAGAACGAGAGACGAACTTGAGCAAGGGCGGCCAATGCCAGAAGGAGGAGGAGTGGTGCGACCCTCATCTCGTCCACTCCAAGGACCACCTCGACCACTACAGAGTAAAGTCGAGGGCTGAGTGACACCCTACCCTGTCCTAAGCTGGTTTATATAGGCCCAGAGACACATGTGTTGGCCTCGGGAGTAAGCTTTTGTTTCCGATGCTAAAAATAACAGAGCGAGGTGCATGACCAGATAATGAAGTCTGGGGCTCGGTCTCTAGGCCTTATCTCGTATGTAGGTCTCTCTCTCTCCCCCCAACTGAAAGACGAAAATCGATTATGCAAGTGATATTGGCGACATACATTCTTATACATTACTACGTATACGTTTATGCAAGTGCTATTGGCGATTTTGGCCTATAGGTGAGTGAGGGAAATGGAATATGCTGTCTTCTCCCTCCCTCCCTCCCTCCCTCACTCTCTCTCTCTCTCTCTCGTAATCCAAACGACGGGTTGGAAATATTTAAGTAACTGCCTAGGAAGTGAGTGGCAGGAAAATGAAAAAAATCGCATCCCTGGATTTTTTTTTATTTATTTTTTTTTTTTAGGCTGAAGGTACTCTACATTAGGGACTTTTTTTTTTCCCAATAAATGACGAAAAATTTACCGACCCCAAAAAACTGAGGAAAAATTTGCTTATCGCCCAGGTCAGGAAAATTTGAGATCTTCGCCTTGCACACTGAGTTCTTAATGTGAATATTCTTGCTGGTTATTAATGTGTCGTAATTTGTATCTCAGTATATCACATACATCCTATACACTACCTATACATCTGTTATACACGCTTGTAAATTATTGCTTAGATATCTTTATACATTACTAATACCTCATACAGTCTTATACAGCACTATATATACATCCTTATACAGTACTAATACATCTCATATTCCTATACATTAGTAATTCATTCTTATACAATATTTCTACCTGCTTATACATCATTTACACATCCTCAAACACGGGTTTTATCCGCCCCTGTGTGGAGTACAACTCGCATGTGTGGGGAGGTTCTCCACATACGGCTCTTCTCAATAGGGTGGAGTCAAAGGCTTTTCGTCTTATTAACTCTCCTTCTCTTGCTGGCTCCCTTCAACCTCTGTCTCTTCGCCGCACTGTTGCATCTTTATCTCTTTTCTATCGCTACTTCAATGGTCGCTGCTCCTCTGAACTGTCTGCATGCATTCCTCCACCTTTACGACGGGCGCGTAGCACCCGTCAAGCGGCAAACTCTCATCCCTTTTCTGTCCAACTCTCTAATGCAAGAGTTAGCTGTTACTCCCAGTCCTTCATTTATGCAACAGGTCAACTCTGGAACTGTCTCCCTCTGTCTGTATTTCCTGCTTCCTATGATCTCCAGTCTTTCAAACGCAGTGTGTCCAGGCATCTCGAAATGATCGGATCTTGAATTTGGCTCTCTCTTGTATTTTGTTCTTCTCTTGGAAGGAACAGTTTTTGCGGGCTCGTGGCCTTTGGTTCCTTCTTCCTAGCATAAGAAAAAAAGAAAATTCCCACATCGCCTATACATCTACACATCCTCATACATCACTCTTACATCGCCTATACATTCACACATCCTCATATCACTCCTACATCGACCATGCATTTACACATCCTCATATATCACTCCTACATCGCCCATACATTTACCCACGCTCATACGTCACCCATACATCGCCTATACATTTACACATCCTCATATATCACTCCTACATCGCCCATATATTCACACATCCTCATACATCGCTCATACATCGCTATACATGGCTTATACATCAAATACATCGTTATACAAGGTTATTCGCTACTCCGAGGTCCGCAGAAGATCGCCAAATATCCGGTATTAGTGAATGGACTGGAAGGAAACTCGACAATTATAAAACTTGGTCTAAATCACATACAGGATTAATATTGAGAATTTTTGTGAATATCGCCGACAGTTTAAATTACATAGTGGATGAATGTTAAGAATTTTTGTGAATATCGCCGACAGTTTAAATCACTCGGCATTAATACTGAGAATTTTTATGAATATCTATCTATCTATCTATCTGTAGCCCGACGCCCTAATCCCGCAAAGGGTGGCCGCAGACAAAACATACAGGATTAATATTAAGAATTTTTGTGAATATCGCCGACAGTTTAAATTACATACAGGATTAATATTGAGAATTTTTGTGAATATCGCAGACAGTTTAAAGCACTCAGCATTAATATTGAAAATTTTTGTGAATATCGCCGACGGTTTAAAGCATATACAGGATTATTATTGAGAATTTTTTGTGAATATCGCCGACAGTTTAGATTACAGTGGATTAATATTGAAAACTCTTGTGAAAATTAGTGACAATTTAAATGACAGTGGATTAATATTGATAATTTTTGCGACTATCGCCGACAGTTTAAATCACAGAGGATTGACGATAACGATGATGAGACAGCCCTAGCATGTATTCAGTATGGACGGTGGGTTTAGCGCCGAAGTGGTGACATGTGGAGGTGTAGGAGG
The DNA here is from genome assembly GCF_032717465.1 of Coenobita brevimanus. NCBI lineage: Eukaryota > Metazoa > Arthropoda > Malacostraca > Decapoda > Coenobitidae > Coenobita > Coenobita brevimanus. Next base: position 902,360 of record NC_136957.1, read on the forward strand.
ACTACTGGGCCTTGGGATAGGCAACTGCCCCCAAGAAATAGGTCCTGAGCCTTTGCCCAGAGTCGGACACATAAGAAAAAACAAAAAAACAAAACAAAAACAAACCAGGATCGTGTTTGGGGCCCAGCATTGCTCTCAGTGCCTCTGGCAAGTACAAGGAGGAAGAAAACGACTACCTGGGTCACTTTTCATGATGTAGAAATCAGCCTAGGCAGCAGCTGCTCCCCACACAGGTGACACACATGAAAGCATCCCTCCCCAGCACCGGGGGTAGTGGTCGTATGGGAGTCATGGTAGTGGAAGTGGTGGAGGCAGTGGTAGTATGGTGTTAAGTGATAATTACCAGCGAGCAGGTTATGTCACCCTTCCGTTAAGTTTGGAAATGAGCAGCCCGTGGTTCTCTGGAGTCCGCGGTTCTCTGGAGTCCGTGGTTCCCTAGAGTCCGTGGTTCTCTGGAGTCCGTGGTTCTCTAGAGTCCGTGGTTCTCTGGAGTCCGTGGTTCTCTGGAGTCCGTGGTACTCTGGAGTCCGTGGTACTCTGGAGTCCGTGGTACTCTGGAGTCCGTGGTTCTCTGGAGTCCATGGTTCTCTGGAGTCCATGGTTCTCTGGAGTCCGTGGTACTCTGGAGTCCGTGGTACTCTGGAGTCCGTGGTACTCTGGAGTCCATGGTTCTCTGGAGTCCGTGGTACTCTGGAGTCCGTGGTACTCTGGAGTCCGTGGTACTCTGGAGTCCGTGGTACTCTGGAGTGCCTGGTACTCTGGAGTCCGTGGTTCTCTGGAGTCCGTGGTACTCTGGAGTCCGTGGTACTCTGGAGTGCCTGGTACTCTGGAGTCCGTGGTTCTCTGGAGTCCAGCATAGTCTTTAAAAATCCTGGGTCCCTTTATCATTTAGTCCCTGTTTTCCTTTCCTCCTTTCCTCTAAAACTTTCTTCTCTTTTTCAATGCTGTGTGGTACTCCCCCTCACTCTGCCCACCCAGTTAGGGGATGAGAGGAGTTACGGGTGCTTGCCAGATGAAAACAACCGGACTATAGAAAGGAAACGCAGGAAAAATCGTCATGAAGAGGAGGTATATGCGTGGGTGAAGTGTGAAGTGTATTGAAGAAAAACGTATACACAATGGGTCTTACACACAGCTGAAGCATAGGTGGTTTTGTGGATATGAGCCGGGCTTCATGTAGGTCACTAGATCAAGGAGAAAGAGTACTAACCGTCCCTCAGACTTACACCCTATTTCCACCCTCAGACTTACACCCTATTTCCACCCTCAAACTTACTATTTCCACCTTCAGACTTACACCCTATTTCCACCCTCAGACTTACACCCTATTTCCACCCTCAGACTTACACCCTATTTCCACCCTCAGACTTACACCCTATTTCCACCCTCAGACTTACACCCTATTTCCACCCTCAGCCTTACACCCTACTGTATTTCCATCCACAGATTTACACCCTATTTCCACCCTCAGACTTACACCCTATTTCCACCCTCAGCACTCCTTTATTAAGCCTTCAGCCATCAGAGACAAAAGGTTCAGTTAATACTTCTCCAATTTTTCTGTTCGCCCAATATATCAACTATATTAAAAGTTAACCTAATATTTCACCTACGGAGCCAAGAGTTCGCCTAAAATTTCACCTGCGAAGCCAAAAGATCGTCTCAGTTTCCAAGAGTTCGCCTAATACTAATTTCTTCAATAGTCAAAGTTCGCCTAATATTTCAACTATGTTAGAAGTTCGCCTAAAATTTCACCTGCGGAGCCAAAAGTTTGCCTAATATTTCACCTACGGAGCCACCAGGTCGCCTAATATTACACCTGCATTGGAAGTTCGCCTAAAATTTCATCTACGAAGCCACAGGTTCGCCTAAAATTACACCTACGAAGCCAAAAGATCGCCTAATAGTTCACATTAATTAGTTTCCTCTGCTGGCGAACATTCCTTGGCTGATAGAGGCTTGATTTGGCCCTATTTTTTTTTTCTCTCTCTCTCTCTCTCTCTAATTCTCTGACGGCTTTCTTCATCTTGGAAAAACATCTTGATTTTGTTCGTTATAGTTACTTTGTTTCATTGGTTTATTTATTTATTTTGCTTTCTTTTGAGGTATGGAAGAAAGTACATTAACTTCCATGGTAAGAATCCGTTCTCTGTCATTGTCTGTCTGTCTGTCACCTGTCACACCAACTACACTCCATCACAGGAAACTAGTAACGCGGCACACCTGTGTAGCCTTCATCATAATGTATAGAACGACACGAAATATCTCACCCATGAGAACAATACGATAGGGCTCTCCTCTCTCTCCTCTGTGTGTTCATTTGTGCATAAATATTCCTGTATTCATTTATATAGATTTATATATACGTGCATATGTATATCAGTATTTAAATTTATCAGTATCTGCTTATCTATCTGTCTGTTTACTTATTAACCTATCTATCTAACTGTCTGTCTATCAATCTGTCTATCTATAATGATCGTGACGTATTCTCTATGGTGTCGGATATGTTTCTTCTCTTCTTCGTGACTTTTCCAGCAAATGAGGCAATATCCTTTTGTGTGTTATATATGCAGAGAATTTCCTTAATACACATAACGCACTGGATTACTATTATTATTATTATCATTATCATTATTATTATTATTATTATTATTATTATTATTATTATTATCATTATTATTATCGTTATTGTTATTATTATCATCATCATCATCATCATCATTGTTATTATTGTTATTATTATTACTATTATTATTGTTATTATTATTATTATTATTATTATTATTATTATTATTATTATTATTTCCAGTTTCCTCCTTACTAATAACAAACCAAGTCTCTATTTAAAAGATATAAACAGCATACAAGATTTTTTTGTCTTAACACCACAACAAAGACAGCAAGACAGTTCCAGGAAATGCACCATTAAAGCCTAAGACAACTCTAGTCCTTAAGGAGTTCCCCTAACATCTCTTCCTGAGCGATTTATTTTTGGGTACTGGTGGTTAGTAAAATTATGTACGTTATTTAAGAAGTATATGGTGATATGAGAATGGTTTAAGTATTATAGAAAATGACAGCAAGGTGTAATAAGTAAAATAAATCGCTTAGGAAGAGGTGTTAGGGAGCGAAACGGCAAGAACACGGACTCATCAAGGACGTGAGTGTATATACGTCCTTATTTTCCGGACTACAATAATAATAAAACACCCGTAACTGCTGGGTGTAATTAGCCTACATCCCACGTTACAGTGCGGTTAGCAGGGATACAGATCAGACAAGGTGTATAGAAGAGAGCTCCACTATTCCCTGGCTTGTGTGTTGCGGGCACGGCTCAGGCTGCTGGTGTGGGCGTGGGTGAGGCGGTACGATCAGGAAGTGAGTAAATGATGCAGGATAGACACTGATAACGCTGACTGTCTGCTGGTGTGGGCGTGGGTGTGGCAGTGGGAGTAGGAAATGAAGAAATGATGCAGGATAGACACTGATAACGCTGACTGTCTGCTGGTGTGGGCGTGGGTGTGGCAGTGCGAGTAGGAAATGAATAAATGATGCAGGATAGACACTGATAACGCTGACTGTCTGCTGGTGTGGGCGTGGGTGTGGCAGTGGGAGTAGGAAATGAAGAAATGATGCAGGATAGACACTGATAACGCTGACTATCTGCTGGTGTGGGCGTGGGTGTGGCAGTGGGAGTAGGAAATGAAGAAATGATGCAGGATAGACACTGATAACGCTGACTGTCTGCTGGTGTGGGCGTGGGTGTGGCAGTGGGAGTAGGAAATGAATAAATGATGCAGGATAGACACTGATAACGCTGACTGTCTGCTGGTGTGGGCGTGGGTGTGGCAGTGGGAGTAGGAAATGAATAAATGATGCAGGATAGACACTGATAACGCTGACTGTCTGCTGGTGTGGGCGTGGGTGTGGCAGTGGGAGTAGGAAATGAAGAAATGATGCAGGATAGACACTGATAACGCTGACTGTCTGCTGGTGTGGGCGTGGGTGTGGCAGTGGGAGTAGGAAATGAAGAAAGGATGCAGGATAGACACTGATAACGCTGACTGTCTGCTGGTGTGGGCGTGGGTGTGGCAGTACGAGCAGCAGGTGAGTAAATGGTGCAAAGGTAGGCATTACTAACTTTACCTGAGCCGTCCCCAAAACACACAAGAAATTGCCAGGTGGAGTGAAAGAGAACCTGTGTTTTTCTCAATGTTAAAAATACAAGAAATATCATAGGTAAAAAATGCGAGAAAAAATCCTAATTGTCTTCATGTTTTCTTTTTTGAGATAAAATTACCATCTCTTTCCATCCCTCTGTCTTCGCTGCTTAATTGGTACTGTATCTTAGAGCTAGAATATGGTGCTAGTCATGAAGAAGTGTTGTGGAGAGGACGTAGAGCCATAGCACTGCCTTGTACTGCGAGTGAGCTTGGTGAACTAAGCTGCAAAAGGACGAATATCCGGACTAAGTTAAGCTGTAGTAGTAGTAGCAGTAGTCTATCTATCTATCTATTGCCTGACGCCTCAATCCCGTTTGGGGTGGCCACAAACAAATCGCCTCCAAGTCGCCCTGTCCCCCGCCATTTCACTGCCCTGCTCCCAACTCACACCCCCCTCTCTCATATACCTCTCCACCCCATCCCTCCATCTCATCCTCGGTCTCCCCCTCCCTCTTCCACCCTCCACCTCACTCACATACACTCTCTTTGTCAGTCTTTCACCCTCCATCCTCTCCACATGGCCAAACCACCTCAGTGTGTTCCTCACAACGCTTCCTATCACATCCACATCCACACCACAACGTTCCTTTATATCCTCATTCGTCAGCCTGTCTCTCCACGTGACTCCACAGGCTCCTCTTAAATAACTCATTTCCACTGCTCTCACTCTTGACTTGTGTCCTTCCAACAATGTCCAAGCTTCACTTCCGTACGTTAGAGTTGGTATCACAATACTGTCATGTAGTAACTTTTTTACTTCCATGCTCACTTCCCTGTTTCCTATCACTGCTTTCAAGGAACCAGCAACCTTTCTTCCCTGCTGTACCCTTTCAAGCACTTCACCCTCCAAACCTCCATCCTTACTCATCACACTACCCAAATACTTAAACGTACTCACATTTTCCAATTCCTCACCATCCAACCTCGCTGTACATTCACTGACTTCACTTCTCTCAAAGACCATCACTTTACTCTTCCCTACATTCACCTTTAGGTTCTGTTTCTTACACACTCTCTCAAACTCATCCACCAAGCCTTGCAGCTCCCCTTCGTCTTCACTCAACAACACAGTATCATCTGCAAACAACAGTACAGGGAGTTTCCAAACACTATCCTCTCTCACCAGGGCCACTCCAACATCCACTACCCTACCTTGTACCTCTTTTATTACCCCATCCATGTACAGATTGAACAACCATGGAGACATGACACATCCCTGTTTCAAACCAACTTTCAAAGAGAAAAATTCACTCAGTTCACCATCCACACGCACTGCAGCCTTCGCACCATCGTACATACTCTTCACAGCATTCAACAACTTCCCATCTACTCCATATATTCTTAACACTTTCCACAATCCTTGTCTATCCACCCTGTCATATGCTTTCTCCAAATCCATGAAAGCCGCATACAACTTCTTTCCCTTCTCTAGAAACTTTTCCACTAAAGATCTAAGAATGAATATCTGATCTACACAACCTCTTCCCTTCCTAAAGCCTCCCTGTTCTTCTCCAACTAATTTCTCTGTTCTTTCTCTTACTCTGTCTATAAGTATCCTACCATACACTTTTCCTATTATACTAAGAAGACAAATGCCCCTATGGTTACCACACACTTCTTTTTCCCCTTTTCCTTTGTACAAGGGAATAATTATACCTGACTTCCAATCCTCCGGGACTCTACCTTCCTCCCAGGCCAATCTGCACATCTTCCACATCCATTCTACTACTATCTCTCCCCCATGCTTCAGCATTTCACCACACACTCCATCAATTCCTGGGGCTTTCCCCTGATTTAACTTTCTTCATTGCTTCCACAACTTCTATCCTACTAATTTCTTCCTGTCTTCTCACCTCCCTCCTTCTCCCAGCCATTCCCCAGCCACTTATACTCGCATTACTTCCATCCTCTACGTTCAACAATTCCTTAAAGTGTTCTCTCCATCTGCTCACTTTTTCTCCCTTCTCCACTAGTAATCTACCATTTTTATCTTTCACTCCCCTGCTAACTTCATTTCCACCCTGTCTTACTCTTTTTTCACTTCTCTCCAGAACATTTTCTTACAGTCCCTCCACTTTACACTCAAATTCCTTCCAAATTCCTCATCCACTCTCTTCTTACTCTCTCTCTTACTAATATCTCTCACCTCTCTCTTCCTTTCCACATATAACTCTCTCTTCCGCCTCTCAACTTCTTCCACGCCCCTATTTCTCAACCATTCATTGTATGCTTTCTTCTTTGTGCCACAGCCTGTTTCACCTCTTCTGTCCACCACGCTGTTCCTTGCACCCCCCTCCGTCTTCTCTTCCTTCCACACACCACATCACATGCTGCACATATTTCTTCTGTAAATATCTTACACACACCTTCCACGTCTCCCATCTGCTCCAGTTCATATTTGCCCAATCGTTCCTCCACTTCTCTCTTATACTCTGCCTTTTTCTCATCCTCTTGTAACCTTTCCACTCTCCTTGCAACTACTCCTTCCTCTCGTCTTTCCCTTCTTCTATTCCTCCATTCTAATTGGACATTGATTCTGGCCACCACCAAGTAGTGGTCAGAAAGTCCACTCCCCCAACCTCTATACACTCTTGCATCCTTTACACATCTTCGCATCCTTTCATCCACACACACATAATCAATCATTGCCTTCCTTTCACTCAGTTCACCACCCACCCTTCTCATCACTCGCCATGTATACCTGTGGATCATTTTATGCCTGAAGAGGGTATTGGCTATCACCAACCCCCTCCCAGCACAAATGTCCACTAACGCACTCCCATTCTCATCTATCTCAGCAGGCACACCCCACTCACCAACTATTCCATCCACCTTCACATTACCAACTTTACCATTCATATCACCAATCAAAAACACTCTCTCATTCCTTCCAAACTTTTCCATGCACACTTCCACATTTGTCCAGAACTCTTCTCTCACTCTTCTAGCACGATCTTGCGTTGGCGCATACACACACATTTGTATTCCAACTTTCAACTTTACCCACACAATCCTTGACCCAACTGATCCATACTGTCTTATGCTCTTCTTCCATCTTTTACTCACAACTATACACACTCCTTCCTTTGCCCTCTCATTCTCATCTACTCCTGCACATATACCCCATCCATACTCCCATTCTCTCACACTTTCTCCTCTCCATTTTGTTTCAGTTATTCCACATACATCCACTTTCGCATCCTCAAGCACCTGGACAATCTCTCTCTCTTTCACCTCATCATTCGCTCCTCTTACATTCCATGTACACATTACCAAGTCCTTTGTCCGGTCCTGGGTCGTCAACGTTTGGTCAGTCCTTGTCCGAGGCTTCTTGTTTGTTTCTTTAGTTAGTTGTTTTCCGGGGAGGGGCACTAACCCTCCGCCAACCCTTTTAGTCGCCTTTTACGACAAGCAGGGATACTGGGGGAGTATTCTTGAAACCCCCCCTACCCCCAGGGGGTAAGCTGCAAAAGGACGAATATCCGGACTAAGTTAAGCTGTAGTAGTAGTAGCAGTAGTAATAATAATAATAATAATAATAATAATAATAATAATAATAATAATAATACAAACGAATTTGCCTTAGAGGGGGACTTCATCCTTCATCAAAACATCTCATAAAGAAAATTAATAACTGAATTTTTACCTCATTTATTATTATTATTATTATTATTATTATTATTATTATCATTATTATATTTTTGATATCACAGGGTCGCAAAATAAGGCCGAAAAATATGTCCCAGTTTTTCCCTATTAATGTAAAGATATAAGTGACTCTTGGTCCTTACTCACTACAAACCCATTTAAGTGAACATCGTTACTTATATAAACTTAAATCGTAAAGTGAACTGCAAATCTCTATAGTAATTTTCGAACCGCCTGTGGATATTACTTATGGTTAGCCTGCATCCCATATTTACTAAGTGCTGACAGCAGTGATATAGAAGAATTAAATTGGTTCCATCCTATTTCCCTCCTTCAGATTTAGTCATGATAAATATGGAGAGGATGGAGAGTGAGAGACTGACGAGGAGAGTGTATGTGAGCGAGGTGGAGGGGGGGAGAGGGAGAGGGATGGGGAGGACAAGGATGAGATGGAGGGATGGAGTGGAGAGGTATATGAGAGAGGGGGGTGTGGCTGGGAGCAGGGCAGTGGAATGGCGGGGGACAGGGCGACATGGAGGCGATTTGTTTGTGGCCACCCTTTACGGGATTAAGGCGTCTGGCAATAGATAGATAGACAGAAATAGGGGGACCTTTGCCATCCACTCAGCGGTTTAGTGTTTTAGCAGAGAGTCCTTAACTTCTTCACATATCCACAGTTATATTCAGTATTGACGGTGGTGCCTGGGATCCTGGAGTCCACTGGGTTTACAAAAATATCTATCTATCCATCTATCTATCTGTCTATCTATTACCAGACGCCTTAATCCCGTAAGGGGTGGCCACAAACAAATCGCTTCCATGGCGCCCTGTCCCCCGCCATTTCGCTGCCCTCCTTACAATAATAACAATAACAAAAACTGAGATTGGCCTGTCTCCTTCATCGATTCATTCATTCCACTGGTTTTCATGTTTATTCATAGTGGTACAGTGATGAGTAGAAGCTGCCATCTCTCAGACAGCCTAGACAGCAGAAGGTGTTACATGAGCTGTCATTACGTGATAGCAATATGAAGCAGACAGCAAAAGAGTATGACAAGGAAGGATACTCTTATTATACTTATTTATCATCATTATTATTATTACTATTGTTATTATTATTATTATCATTATTAGGCCTACTATTATTATTATTATTATTATTATACGGACGGAAGGACACAATGCTCATAGCGATTGGGCTCATCTTTAGGTCGACATCTTTTGGTGAGGGAGTTGTTGCAGTTTTTGAAATGGGGGGGAGCGAGGGAGGGAATTTTGACCCCCTCATATACGCCTAACAGGGGCGGATCCAGAAATAATTTTGAGAGGGTGGCCACATCAATTTCCAGTGTAATGAGGTTTCGACATAGCCTTGCTGGATCCCCACACACTCAAAGACCCATGGAAATAGTCTCCAGGAGAACCCACGTGCAGCCTGGAAAGACCCACCCACAACCCACATACAGCCTGGAAAGAACCCCCCAGAACGTACAGTCTGGAAAGAACCCCCCAGAACCCACGTACAGCCTTGCTCTAAGTGGGTCTATTTTATTTTAGTTACAGATTTCAGTAAGGATGGTTTGAGTGGGGAAATTAACATAACCAATAAGAGGTGCATTTTATTTATAAGCACAGCGCTGGAAAATAAGAAGCACCGCGCTGGAAGATAAGAAGCACAGAGCTGGAAAATAAGTTGCACAGCGCTGGACAATAAGTAGCACAGCGCTGGAAAATAAGTTGCACAGCGCTGGACAATAAGAAGCACAGCGCTGGACAGTAAGAAGCACAGCGCTGGAAAATAAGTAGCACAGCGCTGGAAGATAAGAAGCACAGAGCTGGAAAATAAGTTGCACAGCGCTGGAAAATAAGTCGCACAGCGCTGGAAGATAAGAAGCACGGTGCTGGAAAATACCTTAGTGTGAAGATGCAGGGATTTGACAGGGAGGCTTGGTCAACACCCCTGGATCCCCACACACTCAAAGACCCATGGAAAGAGTCTCCAGGAGAACCCACTTGCAGCCTGGAAAGAACCCCCCAGAACCCACGTACAGCCTGGAAAGAACCCCCCAGAACCCACGTACAGCCTGGAAAGACCCACCCAGAACCCACGTACAGCCTGGAAAGAACCCCCCCAGAACCCACGTACAGCCTGGAAAGAACCCCCCAGAACCCACGTACAGTCTGGAAAGAACCCTACAGAACCCACGTACAGCCTGGAAAGAACCCCCCAGAACCCACGTACAGCCTGGAAGGACCCCCCCCAGAACCCACGTACAGCCTTTAAAGTCCCACCCAGAACCCACGTACAGCCTGGAAAGACCCCCCCAGAACCCACGTACAGCCTGGAAAGACCCCCCCAGAACCCACGTACAGCCTGGAAAGAACCCCCCAGAACCCACATACAGCCTGGAAAGACCCCCTCCCCCAGAACCCACGTACAGCCTGGAAAGACCCACCCATAACCCACATACAGCCTGGAAAGACCCACCCAGAACTCACGTACAGCCTGGAAAGAACCCCCCAGAACCCACGTACAGCCTGGAAAGACCCCTCCAAAACCCACGTACAGCCTGGAAAGACCCCCTCCCAGAACCCACGTACAGCCTGGAAAGACCCCCTCCCAGAACCCACGTACAGCCTGGAAAGAACCCCTCAGAACCCACGTACAGCCTGGAAAGAACCCCCCAGAACCCACGTACAGCCTGGAAAAACCTACCCAGAATCCACGTACAGCCTGGAAAGACCCCCCCCAGAAACTACGTACAGCCTGGAAAGACCCCCCCAGAACCCACGTACAGCCTGGAAAGACCCCTCCAGATATGATGAGTTAATTCTTATCTTTGTTCTCTTTAACTTGGCCTAAGACTGCCATCTCTCCATCTTGAATACCGAGATGTCAAAAAGAAGTTTACTCAAGAATATGATGCTAGTCACGAAGAAGTGTGGGAAGGATGTACAGCCGTAACTCTATTATTCAGCCATTGAACTTAGAGAAATAAGCTGGAAAAGGACAAAAATATCTGCCCATTAAAGGTGAACGAACTCTAGTGGGATAAACACGCATCTTTTATGTATCTGATCATTTTAGAAATTGATTGAAAACTGAAGCTGCTATTTTCCGTTTTAAAATGGTTATTCAGAAGACATAATGATTCACTTGCAATCCGTTTACTGTCTTCGTTACCCTGTCAAGAATGAGAAGGTTGCAAAAGTTTTTAATGTTGTTGCAAAAACTTACTGAAAAAAGATCTTGTACTTCCCTGGCTTCATTCTCTGGTGTGTGTGTGTGTGTGTGTGTGTGTGTGTGTGTGTGTGTGTGTGTGTGTGTGTGTGTGTGTGTGTGTGTGTGTGTGTGTGTGTGTTTTGATGCTATAGGTAATGATAACTTGACAAACACACACAGCATATTCCTACACAAATTTCATGCATACGATACAGCATTTCCCAATCCTGTAAATATGCTAACCTTCACAAGATCTCTTAGACCAATTCTGTGGAGACAGGTGGACGAAAAGACGATGCTATGGCTCTACATGCTTTCCATTGCACTTCTTCGTGACTATAATCCTTCTAGTTTCATCCGACAAAAATCCATAGCCTCTTCCAGCTCGGTTGTTGGCCAGGTGTAGTCAGAGTGGAGTATGAGATGAATACGTGAGGTGTAAGTAACATATTACTAATGTATAGATGTAAAGGGAGTAATGTATAAGAATGTATGAGGTACTAGTAATGTATAGGGATGTATAAGTAGTAATGTATAAGAATGTGTGTCGCCTATATCACTTAAATAATCGATTTTCGTCTTTCAGCTGGGGGGACAGAGGGACTTACATACAAGATAAGGCCTAAATACATAGCCCCAGACTTCATTATCTGGTCATGTACCTTGCTGTTATCTCTAGCATCAGAACAGGAAACAGAAGCTCACCCCCGAGGCCAACACATGTGCATCTGGGCCTATATAAACCAGCTTAGGCCAGGGTAGGGTGTCACTCAGCCCTCGACTTCACCCTGTAGTGGTCGAGGTGGTCCTTGGAGTGGACGAGATGAGGGTCGCACCACTCCTCCTCCTTCTGGCATTGGCCGCCCTTGCTCAAGTTCGTCTCTCGTTCTCTCATATTTACTTATTACACACGAGCTTGCGCTGTGAGAGCGGCTCGTATGATTTGAGTGATTGTGTGTGTGTGTGTGTGTGTGTGTGTGTGTGTGTGTGTGTGTGTGTGTGTGTGAGAGAGAGAGAGAGAGAGAGAGAGAGAGAGACAGACAGACAGAGACAGAGAGAATGGAGTTAGACAAGAACAGTTTTAATTCGATTGTGGGCGTAATCTGTCAAAGGTCAGTGTCACAAGGCAAAGACAAATATTCGACCCTTGCATCCCCTGGTGGTCGCCTCTGTTGCGTTGTCTGGCTGCTTGTTTTTGTTTGCGTGTCAGATGATTCCGTGTTCCATTCTCCTAAGGGTTTCTCCAAGTTCTTTTGCTGTTATTATTATTATTATTATTATTATTATTATTATTATTATTAGCATTATTATTACTATTATTATTTGTTTATTATTATTGCATTACACTACTACTACTACTACTACTACTACTACTACTTCTACTTCTACTATACTACTATTACTACTACTACTGCCACCTTTTCTGTTACTACTACTGCTATATACTACTACGACGACGAATACTACTACTTCCATTACTACTACTACTACTATTACTACTACTATTACTACTACTATTACCACTACTACTACTGCTACTACTACTACTACTACTACTATTACCACTACTACTACTACTACTATTACCACTACTACTACTGCTACTACTACTACTACTGTACTACTATATTACTACTACTGTTACTACTACTGTTACTACTACTACTACAACTACCACAGATACAGTGGGTTTACTGTTACTACTACTACTACTACAAGTACCACAGATACTACTACTACTACTACTATTATTATTATTATTATTATTATGTTAGTTTCCATGCCTAATACAACTAGTGTAGGATAAAAATATTCACATCATACTTTTAACATTCTCAGAGTTGGCATATCGTTTAGAAATTTTGTATGTACAGTAGGTATCAAAGGCCAAAAGGATTCGATCTGAGCCAATTCAAGTAGAGGCAGTCTGAGTGAAAGGAAATATATCGAGTACTTTCAGATGTTTATTTTGGGAGTGAAGGGATAGAGTTTAAGATGAAGCGAAGAAGCCTAACGTTGAAGAGGATTAGTCAGTCGGAGCCATGTTCAGTACATTATGGGGTGGTCCAGATATAATGCTCCTGTGTGTGTGTGTGTGTGTGTGTGTGTGTGTGTGTGTGTGTGTGTGTGTGTGTGTGTGTGTGTGTGTGTGTGTGTGTGTGTGTGTGTGTGTGTGTGTGTGTGTGTGTGTGTGTGTGTGTGTGTGTGTGTGTGTGTGTGTGTGTGTGTGTGTGTGTGTGTGGGTGTGTGTGCGTTGTTCCTATACTTACAGTGTGTGTATGTGTGTGTACTGTCAGAGTGGAGGCGTGGCACGGGCAGACAAAGCAGCGTGCGAGGCAAAGGGAGGCAGATGTATCGCGGAAGCTCGTTGCAAGAATGAAATCAAAGTTGCATCCTGCCCTCGTCCTGACGTCTGCTGCCGCCAGCCGTCTAAAGGTAAACTATCTTCTTCACATACTCCTTCATTATCTAAAACACCATCTCCAATAGGCTCTCCATTGACCATCACCAGGTAAACTTTGCTGAATATCTACAGGTAAACAGACCAGGTGACAGTAAGACCAGTAATTTAAATACCACAGTGGGCTACGACTTCTTCCATTATTGTTTGATTCCTTTTTCCATCGTCTGTTCCTCTTGGCAGTTCTTGAATCCCTGTTAAGGTGACAGGTTCAAGATGGTGATAAATGGTCAGCGTCATAGTTTTTCTGAAAAGAGCTCTCAGGATATTTGGAAGCATCTGGAGAGAGCCAGGAGTATGTTTATTTATGTGTTCCGCCATCTTTAAATCCCCTACATGGGTTTAAAGGGCTCAATGCCAGCTGTCAGCAGATTAAGTGTTGCCATACTTTTTATATTATTGTCACGCTGGTAGAATTAGGTTAATGTTTAAATCTGGAGATATGAGGAACATTCTGGAATTAGGTGTTGAGCCATAAGAGAAAGTTAATGTTGTATATCTGGAGATGTGAGGAATATTCTCAAAACGTCGACACGTCTGTTTGATTTTCTCTCTCTCTTACCTTAGGACTTAGCTCTTGATTTCAACAGATCTTCATTAATTCATTACTGAGGAGAAAATATAAATAGTTCCATCTAGCGTAACTACAGAGTCCTTCCGTTGTCCAGATCACAACCAAATAGTTTGTGGACATGAGCGTCGACCATCGTCCTGACACAACAGTTTACTTTTTCAGGCAAGGCTGGCAAAGTGCAGAAGACCAGGAAAGACACAGGAAAAGGCAAGAAGGGAGGAACGAAAAAGGGTGGAAGGAAAGGTTCAAAGAAATCCATGACGGGGAAGGGAGGAAGGCTTGGAAAGAAGAAGGCTATGGAGAAAAATGGCGGAAAACGTAAGAAAGGAACAAAAACAATGAAGGGAACAAAGAAAAGGAAGGGAAGCAAATCTATGAAGAAGGGAGGAAAACGCAAGAAGGGAGGCAAATCCATGAAGAAGGGAGGAAAACGCAAGAAGGGAACTAAGTCCATCAAGAAGGGAGGGAAACGCAAGAAGGGAAGCAAATCTATGAAGAAGGGAGGGAAACGCAAGAAGGGTAGCAAGTCAATTAAGAAGGGAGGAAAACGCAAGAAAGGAAGCAAGTCTATGAAGAAGGGAGGAAAACGCAAGAAGGGAAGCAAATCCATGAAGAAGGGAGGAAAACGCAATAAGGGACCTAAATCCATGAAGAAGGGAAAGAAAGGCAAGAAGGGAATGAAGAAGGGAGGGAAAGGCAAGAAAGAAACCAAGTCCATAAAGAAGGGAGGGAAGGGCAAGAAGGGAATGAGGAAGGGAGGGAAAGGCAAGAAGGGAACCAAGTCTATGAAGAAGGGAAGGAAAGGCAAGAAGGGAGGGAAAGAAAAGAAGGGAACCAAGTCCATGAAGAAGGGCGGGAAGGGCAAGAAGGGAACTAAATCTACGAAGAAGGGAGGGAAGGGCAAGAAGGGCACTAAATCTACGAAGAAGAAGGAGCAGGGGAAGGAAGACAACAGAAGAGCCTGCAAGACATACAGGAAGTGCCTTAACGAAGATGCTAACTGCGTGCGGAAGGGCAAGTGCAAAACAGAAGTGATAAAAGGAAGACTGTGCAAGAAGCGAGGTTGCGAGTGCTGCAGATCAAGTAAGTTAGAGAGAGAGAGAGAGAGAGAGAGAGAAAGAGAGAGAGAGAGAGAGAGAGAGAGAGAGAGAGAGAGAGAGAGAGAGAGACTAGTTTAGCTCTAGAATTTTTGTTAGGGTGGGTCTTTTTAGGTACAGAGCTTAGTGGATGTTTATAGAGCTTAATGGATGTCTATAGAGCTTAATGGATGGTTTAGAACTTAGTGAATGTCTAGAGAGCTTAGTAGAGCTTGGTGACTGTTTATAGAGCTTAGTGGATGATTTTAGAGCTTAGTGGATGTTTCTAGAGCTTTATGATAGGGGGCTGGATTTTTTTTTTCTTTTTTTTCTGTTGGATTATCGCGGTATTTCATCTCTCCTTCCACGTCCTTTTGTCAGAATGCTTCAAGAGAACAACGAAGAAGTGCAGCAGGAAGGGAGGCATCTGCAAGTACAAATGCAGCAGGACAGAAGTGACCTTAAACTTGAACGGAGGCTGCAGGGACGGAGGACGCCGCACCTGCAGTTGCTGCGTTCCGAAAGGTGAGTGCGCTTGACTCTTTTTGTTCAACCGTAGGAGGCGATTTGTTTGTGGCCACCCCTTTACCGGATTAAGGCGTCTGGCAATACTTTTTTTTTTTGGGGGGGGTCGCTTTGAGTCTTTCCTAATCCCTCTTCCATAGTGATCCATAATTTAACATCCATACTTAACACCCATACTTGAATATCCATACTTTCCATACTTGAACATCCATACTTCATCCATACTTCATCCATACTTCATCCATACTTAACATCCATACTTGAACATCCATACTTAACATCCATACTTAACACCCATACTTGAACATCCATACTTAACATCCATACTTAACATCCATACTTAACATCCACACTTAAACACCCATACTTAACATCCATACTTAACATCCATACTTAACATCCATATTTGAACATCCATACTTAACATCCATACTTAAACATCCATACTTAACATCCATACTTGAACATCCATACTTAACATCCATACTTAACATCCATACTTAAACACCCATACTTAAACAAGGCATTGGAGAGGAAAGCTGATGCAACAGGGTAACTATAACGCCCCTGCCTGGTTGTACAAACGTCCTCAACTTCGTCCTCATCCCCCGAGAGGAGGATGGTGGACCGGTGGAGTAGAGAACCTCCGCCTGCAGTCCACGGAGTCCATAGTTCCAACCTAGCTGGAAAAAGGAAAGATTAGTATTATAGATGAAAGGGCTGAAGGATGTATACAGGCTTGGAGAATTTTCTTTTTCCCCAAAAGAAATTACGTATCAGTGACCCGAAAATGGCACCCCACCAGAAAATCATTTACAGTATCTAATGTGTTCTGGGGAAGGCCCAGTCTGCAGGTGTGGGCCTTTCAGTGGGAGCGGCACGTGAATAAATGATGCAGGGTACGGTTCACACTGACACTGCCTCCCCACGACACACAAGAAATCGCCTGGCGGAGTGGGATGAAGCGTTATGCACTGATCAACCTGCCTAAAGCATAAATAATGGTTACATGTAAGAGATTTAGCTGCAAAAAAAAAATCAGAAATTCTTTAAAATATTTCCAGTATATCTGACAAAAATCATATTGTTTTCTACTTATTTATATGGTGCTGGAGAGGGAAGCCTTCATGTGGTGGCACTGATATAGGTAGGTGACCTAACTGCCTGGTTATCTGGACGTCCCTCAGCTACTTTCCTATCCCCCAAATGGAGGATGGTGACCTGTAAACCAGCTTAAGCCTGTAGTCCACCAGGCTCACATTTTAGTTGACCTGGGACTACTACTACTACTACCACTACATTTGTTTGTATACCTATTTTCTGGGCCTTACCTCATCTCATCCTTGGGTGGGAAAAGAGGTCAGGATGGTGATG
The DNA here is from genome assembly GCF_032717465.1 of Coenobita brevimanus. Lineage (NCBI taxonomy): Eukaryota > Metazoa > Arthropoda > Malacostraca > Decapoda > Coenobitidae > Coenobita > Coenobita brevimanus. The sequence goes on from NC_136957.1 coordinate 919,467, forward strand.
ATGCTGCTCCTGACGATGCTGCTGCTGATGATGATGATGATAATTTATTTATTTATTTTAGGTGTTAATTTTCTATTTTATGCGAGTCACAGTGAAGCTCAAGACCTGATTCTGGGCATCTGATTATCTTTGAGAGGAACAATGATGATAATGATGATGATTATGATGATGATGACGATGATGATGATGATGATGATGATGATGATTATGATGATGATGATGATGATTATTACTATTTTATTTACTTATATGATAAATCACAGTGACCCGCGAGGCCTATTTGTGGAGGTTTCAGTTTTTTCTAAGTCTTTATGACTCCCGTGCACTCATTAAGCATTAATTCTTAGCCTCAATGCTTCTCGTCTACCCGATAAGCAATAATCTTAGTCGTTAACTCATGGGCTGCGACATACTTCATATGAGCGAGATTTAACCTTATAACTTCTTGCCACAAAGTTTCTGGAAGGAGAAGCATTGCATAAATATCGTGGCTTGCTGGGCTGTTATCTCTCGTTCTCACCTGCAAGCTTGAGCCTTAAAACAAAGGAATAACAGCTTGCTTAAACAAATTCAAGCAAATTCTTAACCTATTTACTGTGGCATTAACACAGAGGAAGGCTGAAACTGTTTCTTGATGCTACACACAACTGCAAGGCACAGAGGCTAAGGCAAGTGAAGGAGGGATGAAATAAATTAGTGGAAGTACCATGTCACGTACAAGTTATGAGTATTGGGCTAACTGGCAACTCACTCAGTCTCTGAACGGGCTCAGGCCTGCTGGGATGGTTGCCAGTTTCCCACCAACTAGGAAACTTATGACCATAGTAACTCTGTAACTATGGCGAGATAAACAAAAATACTTCATGGGTAGGTGTGCTATGCCATTTCCAAGAGTTTGAATTAAATTTGGAGGCATACCGTAAGGGTCGCAAAATTCGCCAAATACCACCACGAAGGAATTTTGCAACCACCCCTACCTGCAGTCAACTGGAATATTGTCCCTGTGTCGTGGTTAGACCTAATTTTCCTTTTCTCCTTGTCACACCAGTCCGCTGTTCAAAAGCCGCCACAAGCACGTGCACTGCGGCTGGTGGGAAGTGCCGAAAGAAGTGCAAAAGTGGAACTACTGAGCTTCCAAATGGCTGTACGACCAAGAAGTGTAAATGTTGTGTTTCAGGTAAGTGCTGGACAACTGATGTGGTGGGAATTGTTTTTTTTTTATTGTTTTATTTCTTTGTAATACAGGAAAACGTCACAACTTTCAACACGTTGCTAACCATAAATTATAGCATGCTTTTGTTAACCTGCCAAAAATCCTGAAACTTCCCTGAGCTCAGTTGATGTTCAAGTGTAAGCAGATTGGATTATTCATTTGACTAGTAATCAAGGAGACTCATCCTACCTTATAACTAAAGTTCATCAAATTTCACACAGTCATCAGATAGTTTTCAGGCTGAGAGTAACCCAGTTCCGTGCGATGAAAACCAAGCAATTATACCTACATGTGTGGTCACACAGTACATATCAATACGCTTCATTATGACACAAAGCAAGACAATGACAATGCCTTTCAGACCTAGTGATGCAGTCTTTAAGAGCTCAACAAGCTTTTCAGTATATTGTGAGCTTGTTTACATTATTCTTCAAGTAAAAAGGAAAGTGATATTACTATTCTCATCAAGAAAGTAGCAGTAATACTACTGCCACCATTTGAATCAAAGTAGCAGTAATACTACTGCCACCATTTGAATCAAAGTAGCAGTACTACTACTGCCACCATGTGAATCAAAGTAGCAGTAATACTACTGCCACCATGTGAATCAAAGTAGCAGTAATACTACTGCCACCATTTGAATCAAAGTAGCAGTACTACTACTGCCACCATGTGAATCAAAGTAGCAGTAATACTACGCCACCATTTGAATCAAAGTAGCAGTAATACTGCTGCCACCATTTGAATCAAAGTAGCAGTAATACTACTGCCACCATGTGAATCAAAGTAGCAGTACTACTACTGCCACCATTTGAATCAAAGTAGCAGTAATACTACTGCCACCATTTGAATCAAAGTAGCAGTAATACTACTGCCACCATTTGAATCATTGTCCTTGGTTGTGGTAAAGGTCCAGTAGGCTCCATCGTACAATCTTGTGTTTTATTACGGACAATACAGAAAGTAGGTGCTACGTGCAGCCTCAAAACCCTCGTCCTGTTAACTAATGCTGCAACCTACATCTCAGCCTGTTTCCAGCTTACATTTCTGAAGACACAGCAAAATGCCTTAGTTGCAAAGCACTCTCTTAGTATACTTGAGTCATATAGGCACCACATTGTCACGTACTCTCATATGTCATAAACTATGTGTACAGTATATATATGTCAGAAGATGATATATTTCGTTAATGGATTTACAGTATATCAGTATTATGGTACATTCGTTTCACTGTGGACAAGATGAGATCTGTCATGATATGTTGTACGTAATCCAAGTTATGATTTTGTCATAATGGATTGCTAGATGAAAGTAACAAGATTCTCTCTCTCTCTCTCTCTCTCTCTCTCTCTCTCTCTCTCTCTCTCTCTCTCTCTCTCTCTCTCTCTCTCTCTCTCTCTCTCTCTCATGAGTGTATATATTTTTCTTCCCCAGGAGATAGTACAACTGCTGGACCGGCATCACCAACTACTCACAGTCAGACTTCATCTGGGACAGGTAGTACTGGCAGTGTGGCTCCAAGTGGAACAACACAGATTTCAACCATGTCTACTTCAGGAAATGCAACAACTGTGGGAACTACAACACCAGCCATCACTGGGACTACAGCCGGTAATGGGACTACAGCCGGTAATGGGACTACAGCCGGTAATGGGACTACAGCCGGCACGACACCAGCCGCAAACACCACTGCGGCCAACACAACCCAGACAACACCTGCCGCCACCACAGCATCCAATGGCACAACTTTGGCCAATTCAACCCAAGCTTCTACACCTGCAAACACGACCACGACGGCTGCAGGGACGACTGCTGCACCTACTAATGCTACAGGGACGACTGCTGCACCTGCTAATGCTACAGGGACGACTGCTGCACCTGCTAATGCTACAGGGACGACAGCACCTACTACTGCTGCACCAACTACTGCTGCAGGGACGACCGCTGCACCTGCTAATGCTACAGGGACGACTACTGCACCTACTACTGCTGCAGGGACGACCGCTGCACCTGCTAATGCTACAGGGACGACTGCACCTACTACTGCTGCACCAACTACTGCTGCACCTACTACTGCTGCACCAACTACTGCTGCAGGGACGACTGCTTCCACAGCAACAACTTCATTGTTAACCAAGCTGTACGCAACTCTAGCTGATCTTCAAGCTCTGGAAAATGCGGTAAAGGAAGGAAAAGCCGCTGTACAGGCTCTGAAGGACCAACTAGAAAAAACTCAGAGTGCGGCAGGTGCTGCCGGAGGTAGGAGGAAACGAAGTGTGTCGGACGTTACAACAGCAACAACCGTTCTGACAAATATGCAAACCGCCGTGACCAATAACCAGACAGACACAATCATTTCTTTGACCGGAGAAGTGAAAACCTCAACAACTACTATGGCTACACTGGAGGCCAACATCAAGTCTGGCTCAGTGGCAGTTACTGCTGAATTGACAACAGCCATTGGCACCAGTGTTACGACAGCAGCATCAACACTGTCTTCCGTTACGACAAAAGAAACTTCTGTCGCAGCGGAGATAGCTTCAGTAAACTCTCAGATCCAGACAGCAGGTGGCACTACCGCTCAAGCCGCAACTAATGCCGCAGCAACCTCAGCAGCTACAGCCCAGGCTTCACAAGGTCCATCTACAGCAGCTGCAGGTCAGACTTCAGCATCGGCAGGTCAGACTTCAGCATCGGCAGGTCAGACTTCAGCATTGGCAGGTCAGACTTCAGCATCGGCAGGTCAGACTTCAGCATCGGCAGGTCAGACTTCAGCATCGGCAGGTCAGACTTCAGCAGCTGCTGGTCAGACTTCAGCATCGGCAGGTCAGACTTCAGCAGCTGCTGGTCAGACTTCAGCATCAGCAGGTCAGACTTCAGCAGCTGCTGGTCAGACTTCAGCATCAGCAGGTCAGACTTCAGCAGCTGCTGGTCAGACTTCAGCATCGGCAGGTCAGACTTCAGCATCGGCAGGTCAGACTTCAGCATCAGCAGGCCAGACTTCAGCAGCTGCAAGTCAGACTTCAGCGGCTGCTGGTCAGACTTCAGCAGCTGCAGGTCCAACTTCAGAAGCACCAAGTCAGACATCTGCAGCCACTGGACCGACTTCAGCAGCTGCGAATCAGACTTCAGCAGCTGCAGTGGACAGCACGACCGGCCCCGCTGAATCGACAACAACCACTGTCCAAAATGGCCGCTAATGACTAAGAACCATTTGCACCCCAAACATGGCAGATGTGGTCACTGTGTTGCATTACAATTGGTGTACTGCAACACCTCCATTGCTGAGTCTCAGTTCTCAGTTATGACACTGAACTCATATCCAACAACCACTCAGAACTGCAGCACACCATGGCACTTTATAATTTTGGCATTACAATCACAATCATGTGTATAACAACAGTGTTTTAAATCATCACAGCATCTACAACATTGTCACCTAAGCACAACAACTTATTATTGAAAAATGACCAAAGTAACGAACACAGTGTGAATTTAATCAAAACTGAGTAAAAGCCAGCTTCATACTGTTTACATTTATACAACAGTGTACTTCACTACTGTAAGCTGTTTGTGTAGATTTATGAATTTTTTTGTGTAACCATGATGTTATTCTATAATGACAGATTTCATGATTTCCTGTTTTATTTTCACTATGCCGCAAGGACCACTGTGAAGTGTTCTTGTTTCAATGCTTGTATATTTTGCAAACTCACTTTTGCAATGCGTGACTGGGAGCATGAGAAATACATATTGCGACAAAAAAAGTTCACAAATTCTTGTTTATTCTTTATTCCATTTCATTATCAAAATGAACTCTTACTTTAGTAGACTAGGTTCAAAACATACTTTAAAAAAATACGAACATTCAGTCCTGCTGTTGTATGGTTCTTTGTTTTCTTGATAAAATTACGTGTCTATTGAGGAGTGAAATGGGTTACGCTGTAGTCAAAGGGGAAGGACTGCCTATGCAGAGAATACTGTTTTTCCGACTCAGTGGATGTTGGTGTAAGGTGGCTTATGTTTACATAGTGGCCCATGAGTATGTCTGCTTGTTCTGTGTAGGGGAAAATATGTAAGTTGTTGAAAATGATGGCGGCGTGGGTCGTGGGGATGGCTGTTCCTGATTACATCCACAAATGGAGTTGGAGGAGGTTATGTTTTCACCCCTGTAGGCCTCTTTGTTTATCCACAATAAATCTTTAAGCGTTATTGATGGATTTCAGTGAAACTTTGTGGATATGTGGGTCATGGAACAAGGAAGAGATGATTAAATTTTGGTGGTGATCTGAGTTTGAGTCCCGAGTCAAGACTTTTTTTTCCACACTACAAAAATTAATTGATGGGTTTCAATGACATTTTTTTGGATATGTGGGTCATGGGCCAAGGAAGAGTTGATTAAATATTGGTGGTGATGTGAGTTCCCCGGTACAGGCGTTGGCGGATGTAACCTAAGTGTACTCTGAGTGTAGTCTTCTCGTAAAGTATTGCGATTATGTGTTTTGTGGAGCTGAGAGGGGCCTGTGAAGATGCTGAGTATCATGATTGTGCTTCTTATCTTCCAGTGCTGTGCTGCTTATTTTCCAGTGCTGTGCTGCTTATTTTCCAGTGCTGTGCTGCTTATTTTCCAGTGCTGTGCTGCTTATCTTCCAGTGTTGTGCTGCTTATTTTCCAGTGCTGTGCTGCTTATTTTCCAGTGCTGTGCTGCTTATTTTCCAGTGCTGTGCTGCTTATTTTCCAGTGCTGTGCTGCTTAATTTCCAGCGCTGTGCTGCTTATTTTCCAGTGCTGTGCTGCTTATTTTCCAGTGGTGTGCTGCTTATTTTCCAGTGCTGTGCTGCTTATTTTCCAGTGGTGTGCTGCTTATCTTCCAGTGCTGTGCTGCTTATTTTCCAGTGCTGTGCTGCTTATTTTCCAGTGCTGTGCTGCTTATTTTCCAGCGCTGTGCTTATAAATAAATGCATCTCTAATTCGTTATGTTTATTTCCCCACACAAACCATTCTTCCTGAAAATTGTTACTTAGATGAAATACAGGCACTTAGAGCAAGGCGATGTTGAACCTTCATTAAGTTTGGAAATTATGACCAACCTCTCAAAATGATTCTTGGATCCGCCCCTGTTATGTGTATATGAGGAGGGGGGGGGGCAAATTTCCCCATCTCCCTCCCTCCCCCCATTTCAAAAACTGCAACAACTCCCTCACCAAAAGATGTCGACCTAAAGATGAGTCAAATCGCTAGGAGCATTGTGTCCTTCCGTCCGTATAATAATAATAATAATAATAATAATAATAATAACAGTAGTAATAATAATAATGATGATAAATAAGTATAATAAGAGTATCCTTCCTTGTCATACTCTTTTGCTGTCTGCTTCGTATTCATATCACGTAATGACAGCTCATGTAACACCTTCTGCTGTCTTGGCTGTCTGAGAGATGGCAGCTTCTACTCATCACTGTACCACTATGAATATACATGAAAACCAGTGGAATGAATGAATCGATGAAGGAGACAGGCCAATCTCAGTTTTTGTTATTGTCATTATTGTAAGGAGGTCAGCGGAATGGCGGGGGACAGGGCGCCATGGAAGTGATTTGTTTGTGGCCACCCCTTACGGGATTAAGGCGTCTGGCAATAGACAGATAGATAGATAGATAGATAGATTAGATAGACAGATACTGTTGTAAACCCAGTGGACTCCAGGATCCCAGGCACCACCGTCAATACTGAATGTAACTGTGGATATGTGAAGAAGTTAAGGACTCTCTGCTAAAACACTAAACCGCTGAGTGGATGGCAAAGGCCCCTATATTTCTATCTATCTATTTATTGCCAAACGCCTTAATTCCGTAAGGGGTGGCCACAAACAAATCGCCTCCATGTCGCCATGTCCCCCGCCATTCCACTATCCTGCTCCCAGCCACACCCCCATCTCTCATATACCTCTCCACTCCATCCCTCCATCTCAACCTTGGCCTCCTCATCCCTCTCCCCCCCTCCACATCACTCACATACACTCTCCTCGTCAGTCTCTCACTCTCCATCCTCTCCATATTTATCATGACTAAATCTGAAGGAGGGAAATAGGATGGAACCAATTTAATTCTTCTATATCACTGCTGTCAGCACTTAGTAAATATGGGATGCAGGCTAACCATAAGTAATATCCACAGGCGCTTCGAAAATTACTATAGAGATTTGCAGTTCACTTTACGATTTAAGTTTATATAAGTAACGATTTTCACTTAAATGGGTTTGTAGTGAGTAAGGACCAAGAGTCACTTATATCTTTACATTAATAGGGAAAAACTGGGACATATTTTTCGGCCTATTTGCAACCCTGTGATATCAAAAATATAATAATGATAATAATAATAATAATAATAATAATAATAATAATAATAATAATGATACTACTACTACTACTACTACTACTACTACTGCTAAAATAAGGACGTATTTACACTCACGTCCTTGATGAGTACGTGTTCTTGCCGTTTCGCTCCCTAACACCTCTTCCTAAGCGATTTATTTTACTTATTACACCTTGCTATCCTTTTCTGCAATACATAAATCATTCTCATATCACCATATACT